>NW_015390599.1:5336-8673 GCF_001527695.2 Protobothrops mucrosquamatus | reverse complement strand
GACAGATAGATGATGGATGGATAGACAGACTAGATAGATAGATAGATGATGGATGGATAGACAGATAGATAGATGATGAATGGACAGACTAGATAGATACAGACAGACAGATAGATAGATGATGGATAGACAGATTAGATAGATAGATAGATAGATAGATAGATAGATAGATAGATAGATAGATAGATAGATAGATAGAATCAAGATCAGCAGACGTTCTAGTATTACTTTACAAACCCTTAGTAAGACCACACTTGGAATACTGCACCCACAATACAAAAAAGATGTTGAGACTCTAGATAGAGTGCATAGAAGAGCAACAAAGATGATTAGGGGGCTGGAGGCTAAAATATATGAAGAACGGTTGCAGAAAATGTGTATGTCTAGTCTACTGAAAAGAAAGACTAGGGAAGACATGATATCACTGTTCCAACATTGGAGGGGCACCTACAAAGACAAGGGGGTCAAACTATTTTCCAAAGCACCAAAAGGCAAGACAAGAAACAATGGTTGGAAACTAACCAAGGAGAGAAGCAACATATAACTAAGGAGAAACTTCCTAATGGTGAAAGCAATCAACCAATGGAATAGCTTGCCTTCAGAAGTTGTGGGTGCTCCATCACTCAACTCTTTAAAAAAGAGTTTGTCAGAAATAATATAGGGTCTCCTGCTTGAGCAGGGGATTGGACTAGAAGATATTTGAGGTCCCTTCCAACTCTATTATTCTATGGACTATGTAGATCAGGGGTCTTCAAACTTGGCCCTTTTATGACTTGTGGACCTCAACTCCCAGAATTCCTTAGCCAGGCATGCTGGCTGAAGAATTCTGGGAGTTGAAGTCCACAAGTCATAAAAGGGCCAAGTTTAAAGACCCCTAATGTAGATTTTTGGTAGACTGGGATAATGGACATTTTATCTTATGCAAAGGGCATCAGGTTGTATCAAGTTGCAAAACACTGCTTGAAGGAGAGAGAGAGAGAGAGAGAGAGAGAGAGAGAGAGAGAGAGAGAGAGAGAGAGAGAGAGACTGTGTAACAGAGAGAGAGAGAGGGAGAGAGAGATAATGGTCTGAAGCTGTAAGAAAAATTGCAGTAGCTTATAATTGGCTTGAAAAATGATTTGGAAAATAACGAAGCTTTCATCACATGCATCATTGATAGAATGAAATTGTTAAAGTTGTTTCATTATTCTACGACTTGTCCAATCTTGTTTACAACTATAATTGACATAACTTCGGAATTTATAAAGCTGTTGTCAACTTTAGGACTACACAATGGACAACAAAACATTCCTTCTTGTATGAAGTGATAAACTCCAGTATGTCTTAGAAAGGCCACATATCCCCAAGGACATTTTCCTATAGATCACCTGCATGCATATAACATCCATATCACCAAAACTGAGAAAGTCTCTGCTCAAGAAAGGCACTGATTTTAATTCAGGGGAGCCTATAAGAATTGGTGCTTTATTTCAAAAAGAAAGAAAGAAAAGAAAGAAAGAAAGAAAGAAAGAAAGAAAGAAAGAAAATAAAAATAAAAAAGAACAGAACAGAAAGAAAGAAAGAAAGAAAGAAAGAAGAAAGAAAGAAAGAAGAACAGAACAGAAAGAAAGAAAGAAAGAAAGAAAGAAGAAAGAAAATAAGAAGAAAAAAGAACAGAAAGAAAAAAAGAAAAAAGAAAGAAAAAAGAATAGAACAGAAAGAAAAAAGAAAGAAAAGAAAGAAAGAAAATAAGAAGAAGAAAAAACAGAATAGAACAGAACAGAAAGAAAGAAAGGAGAAAGAAAGAAAGAAAAAAGAACAGAAAGAAGAAAGAAAAGAAGAAGAAAGAAAGAAAAAGAAGAAAAAAAGAACAGAACAGAACTGAAAAAAAGAAATGAAAAAAGAAAAAAGAAAAGAAAATTGATTGTAAGGCTCCTATAATTAAATAAGGCAGTGTTTTCTAGATGCTAAAATATGAACAACTCACTTTGAACATCTTCAATTTTAATATCGCCCAATAAACAATATAATTATCTTTATTCCCCAAGTGGTGTGCAATATTATGGTATAAATTGCATTAAAGTTTATTAGACAATTTCAGAAATCCAGAAGAGTGGGTGTCCTGGGGGGGATATTGTTTCAGAAAAGACCTACTTCCTCAGTTCCATAACAGGGACAATGTTTACTTGAGGAGACCTGGTGTAGCACTACCGTGCTTGAAGGCACTGTGAGCAGAAACAACTGGAGATAGGCAGTCCCTTAGACTACCAGATGTTATGCCAGGACACAGCAAAAGTGTAGGAGAAGATGAGGCAGAGCCTATGGATGGTGTCAAGAGAAGAATTAGCCTGGAATTGTTACATTCCCACAAGCAATCGAGTCCAGCCTTTCTTGAAATGCTGACAATTAGTTGATGAGATTTTTGTTGGCATGAGCAATAAATCAATTTCACTAAATCTTAATGTGTGTTCTTGATTCTTTGTGCCTCACAGAAAGCCACAGTGAACAATCAGTGACAAATAAATGTCTATAGAGATTCTCGGTCATCCAGGTCTTGGTTGTCCCAAAGGTGCTTTTTCTGGAGGCAACTGGACTTTCTTGTTTTTTCTCTGAAGACGTTTCACTTCTCACCCAAGAAGCTTCTTCAGCTATGATTGGATGGTGGGGAATGGAAGGATTTATATTCCTTGCAGGCATTTGCATTCGTTTAGAGAATCATTGAGGCCACCTGGAGGCTTATCTGTGTCTGAGCTGAAGAAGCTTCTTGGATGAGAAGCAAAATGTCTTCAGAGAAAAACAAGAAAGTCCAGTTGCCTCGTGAAAAAAGCACTTTTGGGACAGGGACAAATAACATTACTCTAACCACTGACTAATACTGATATTAGTTTGCTTTCTACACAGCAATAGATAGGAAAGTGCTCCAGAGGGTCATTACCATTGCTCAGAGGATTATTGGCTGCCCTCTCCTCTCCCCCCCCCTTGACGAACTGTACAGTTCCCGTTGTCTTAGGAAAGCTCAAAATATTCTTAAAGATTCATCTCCTCCCGGACATTCTTTTTCTGATCTATTACCATCTGGCAGACGGTACAGGATAATTAAAAACAAAGACAAATAGGCTGAAAAACTAGTTTTTATCCCAGAGCTGTAACCAAATTAAATACCACAGTATAGTGCAACATTGAAGTGCAATATTAGGGCCAGTGCAATGGTGAATTAGAATGTGAAGGATGTGTGTATATAACGTATGTTTTTACTTGTGGTTTTTACTTGTGTGTAGTGTGCACTGCGGACAGCACTTAATGTCATTGTGAGTTACACAATGACAATAAAGATATTCTATTCTATTCTATTCTATTC
>NW_015390599.1:0-4134 GCF_001527695.2 Protobothrops mucrosquamatus | reverse complement strand
CTTTCCTCCCTCCCTCCCTCCTTTCCTCTCCTTCCTTCCTCCCACCATTTCCTCTCCTTCCTCCCTTCCTCCCTTCCTCTCTTTTTCTCCTTCCTTCCTCCCTTCCTCCCACCCCTCTCCTTCCTCCCTCTCCTTCCTTCCTTCCTTCCTTCCTTCCACAAGATGAATCACCATTGATTAAATGTTCAAACAAAGCTTTCACACAGCCGCATGAAGTAACACAGATCCCTGAGCCAAACAGTGCTTTACCGCTAAATAAATAAATATAAAAAACCCATTTCTCTGCCCACCCCCTCAAAAAATAAAACCTTCTCATGAATCCAGTAAGGAGCACCAAGAGAGATCTTCTTCTTCTTCTTCTTGTGCCATATCTGTTATCGGATGTTGGCGATCATGTTGGCGATCCTGTTTTTATCAGCAGCCGCACGAAAAAGTGCTGCTGAGTTTTGTCCAAACCAGTCCCTTAGATTTTGAAGCCACGATGTTCTTCTTCTGCTTGGACCTCATTTGCCTTCAATCTTTCCCTGGAGGATTAAATGGAGTATGCTGTATTTTTCTGGGTGTCGCATCATATGTCCGAAATATTCTAATTTTAGTTTTTTAATTGTTTTGATGATTTCCCTTGGCTTTCCCAGGTGGATCATCACCTCCTCATTTCTGCTCTTGTCAACCCAGCTTATACGTAACAGCCGCCTGTAAATCCACATTTCAAAAGATACCATTTCCAATTCCTGGTTTAATACCAAATACTTCCTGGGCCAAAATCTGGAAGTTTAATACTTTGTCAGCATCCATGAGTTACGTGGAAGAGTTAGAATTATAATGATTAATTCCAAAACATTACAAAAGAAACTGAGCAGACCATCCAGGAGAAAGAAATCTTTTCAAGTAGGAAAAATAGGGTGATTTGTATGCTGAAAGGAATGTTCTTCTATATATATACAAAAACCCTGGATTCCTCATTATCAGTGCCTGAGGTATAAAAAGTATATATAAGATGACATGGCATATGATGCTATTTTGCGATGCCGTACACTTCAGAATACTGGTGGGAAAACCAATATATCTACTGTATATAAATATCAAATCTCTTCACCTCAGAAACTTCACGCATATAAATAAATTATCCTTCCTTTTAAATGTTCTCATTATGAACTTTTGGGGTATATGCAAATAAGGGAAACCTGCAATATTGTGATAAAAAAAAAATTGGTCAGTTGGAGCTGGATTGGCGAAAGGCTGTGATCGGTGGTTAGGTTATAAGATTATCCCTCAAGGATCCTATCTGAATAAAATGAAGCTCATTTCTAGTTATTGGCTGTGCTCATGAATTTCAATTCAGCCTTAAGACGCGGGGACAACGTAGGCGGGAGAAGCAGGCGCTTCCTAAAAACCTCCTTCAAATCTCCACATCAAATCAGCTTCTCGTGTCTGATCAAAAATCTGAATAGGTTTGTCAAAGCAAATTGGATTCATTGAACTCAGGCTGGATAATCTGGAAAGACGTTTCCATATGTCCATTAAAACAAAAACAAATAGAATAGAATAACAGAGTTGGAAGGGACCTTGGAGGTCTTCTAGTCCAACCCCTTGCTTAGCCAGGAAACCCCATAGCATTTCAGATAAATGGCTGTCCAGTCTCTTCCTAGAAACTTCCAGTGTTGGAGCATTCACCGCTTCTGGAGGCAAACTGTTCCACTGGTTAATTGTTCCCTAACTGCCAGTAAAGCTAATGCAAAATGTATTTAAGAGAATAACAGAGTTGGAAAGGACTTTGGAGGTCTTCTAGCCCAGCCCCCTGCTCAGGCAGGAGACCCTGTACCAATTTAAACAAATGGTAGTCCACCCCCTTCTTAAAAGCCTCCAGTATTGGAGCACCCACAACTTCTGAAGGCAAGCTAAATGTGACTTATTTCTCCTCTTAGAGTCTTGGGAAACCATTATTAAATGAATCTGCTAATATGCTACATGCTGATCATTTATTTTCATATGCCAAAGCATGATTATATTATACAAATGAAACCTGTCACATAGCATTGTTTCATAGGCAAAATGTTCACAACTCTACATGTTTCCAGTATCTTGGGTAAGGTGGAAGATTTCATGAGTACAGGTAGCTTTAATAGACCTCACAGTCATTGTACACTCTAATGCCATTCAGTTGAGTTGGATTTAACAGAATAACAGAGTTGGAAGGGACCTTGGAGGTCTTCCAGTCCAACCCCCTGCTCAGGCAGGAAACCCTATACTATTGCAGACAAATGGCTGTCCAGTCTCTTCTTAAAAATATCCAGTGTTGGAGCATTCACAACTTCTGGAGGCAGGTTGTTCCACTGGTTAATTGTTCTAACTGTCAGGAAATTTCTCCTTAGTTCTAGGTTGCTTTTCTCCTTGATTAGTTTCCATCCATTGCTTCTTGTCCTGCCTTCAGGTGCTTTGGAGAATAGCTTGATTCCCTCTTCTTTGTGGCAGCCCCTGAGATATTGGTACACTGCTATCATGTCACCCCTAGTCCTTCTCTTCATTAAACTGAACATACCCAATTCCAGCAATCGTTCTTTATATGTTTCAGCCTCCAGTCTCCTGATCAACTTTGTTGCTCTTCTCTGCACTCTTTCTAGAGTCTCAACATCTTTTTTAAATCATGGTGACCAAAACTGGATGCAGTATTCCAAGTATGGCCTTACCAAGGCATTATAAAGCCTGTGGTTTTTTCCCAATATATTTACCCTATATTCATCCATAAATCCATTCCTTCCTCAGATAATCTACATTTGAAAAGAAGCATAAAAATTTGCATGTACAATTCTGGATCTGGATGAAATCAACATGATCTTCCATAACTCAATGATAAGGATCAAATAAATGATTAAAACTGGATTAGAGACAACACGGATACTCCTGTTGAAACTATTTTGGTTCTCAATGTGAATCTTAAACAAGTTGGTGAATACTGCTTCATGAGATGTCTCAGCTTTGAAAGTCTCATTCTTGAGTCCATAAAGACTCAGACAAGATAAAGGAAGCAGGTCAAGTACAACTTCTGGAATTCTTCCCAACTTATCATCAGGAATAGCCATAGAAGACATTGGTCATTTCTTCTGTCAAACAGAAAATGTTGCCCCTGTGTGCAGATGGATCCACTGGCAAGTATAAGCTGTGTACACCTTGCTTAAAGACATATAATGAGGTAGGAAGGAGGGATGTATAAGTTAATATTTTCCGGGAATATTTTTCCAACAAGTCTCACCTGGATCTGGCTTTTTTCTCAAATCTTTCTACATTTGATCCAGTTGTCTTCTGTTTTTTTAGAGTTATCTAGCTGATAGACGGAGAGACAGGAAGATGGATTTCCTTGGTCCTTTACATATTTCATTCTAGTTGGGTTGGAGTGAACAAAGAGACAAAAGCCTTTAGAATGATATCAGCCATTCCTCAAAGGGACAATGCTACTCATGTAGCTGGCTCCATCTCTTTGTTCTCTTTGATCTCCTGAAGGACGTAGTCCTCTCAGACCTGTTTCTGACTTTATTAAGCCTCATCAGATCCCACCACCTGTATTGTAATTAGACTTCAGTGAATGTGGCTCTACCAAATGAACTATCCACATCCAAGTTTGTATTTATCACTCATAAATATATTACTTTGAACTTACAGGTCTGCAAATACTACAGATAAGTTCTTGCTATCTCTATTAAGATTCCAGTAGATTCTCACACATGTTATTTATGATGGGACTTGTTTATAACTGTTCTTATTATGATTAAGCAACAGTAAACATATACCTTAGGTGGTTTTATGCCTAGGTGCATCAATATTATTTTCTGGTGATTAATGGTGAAAATTAAGATTAATGGTGAAAATTAAATAGTGCAAGTATTATAAACATCATCTTCTGTCGAGCAAATCGTCTTTGCGTCATTTTCTCTTCTAACGAACAGGAAAGACAGTCAAAATTATTAGGAGCCTAAATGTTTGGCCAGCATGATTCATTGAAACAAAATGAGCAAATGATCACGTTGATGCATCGGATATAGAAGATAAGATTTTCAAGAGTTAACAGCCAGGCTGGTTCAAATTCCAGGACAGTTTCAGGAGAGCATGAGAAAAAAATGAACGGCATGGTCTCCTTAT
>NW_015390598.1:0-45231 GCF_001527695.2 Protobothrops mucrosquamatus | reverse complement strand
AGGTCAATAGATTAAACAAATGGTAAAAAAATTAGCAGCAGTAATACAAATTCCATCTCCTATTCTCTACTGTCCAGTTTGCTGCAATATTTACAAGATAGTATATGCACAAGAGTACATAATATTTAGAATAAGACTGATTAAAGCTATGGATGCTCTGCCACTAAGAATTAGAATATATACAGTGTCGCCATACATACGAGGATTGAGAACCAGAAAGTTTATCTAATATGAATTAAATGTATTAGGGGATACATTTTATATAATAGTTTTTTGTGAATCAATGAGGCTGAGCAGCAGATGGGTCAATATCACTTCTATTTGGCATGGAATCCCCAAAACACGGTCATATGTGGAAGAATATAATAGATGCCTGTAAAGAGAGTGTTTTGTCTCCTTCATTTTGAAGATATGGTGGGTGCAGTCCAGAGCCCCCCAAGGACTTATCACCAAAATTTGATGGTAGGATATTTAAAGGGATTTTTTGGGGGGGACGTAAAATAAGAACATTAACCCTCTGAAAACTTAATATACATAATTTAGTGGAAACGGAACCTTCCGCTTTCTCTCTATTTATCCACTCAAATGATATTGTTGGCTATGCCCTCTGTGGCCCTTGTAGGTTAACAACACGGTAGCAATAATGATGAAAACATGTGGCTTTGGGAAGAAAGTAACTCCCAGCTCCTGTTGCAATGATTCAATCATGAAATTCAGTATATGGCTCATTTTGTGTATTAATGATGCAACACTGATGCAACTTTGAATGGCATTCTTTAATATCCAGTACAATTTTAATCAGCAAAATGAAATAAACCTATTACTATATCCATACAGTAAATATATAAAAGTGAAGCAAGTTTCTGCCTATTGGATTTAGCCATTTGGATTATTCTGGCAGACAGATATGACAGAAACTGTTTTTTTAAAACTGCTTGGTCTATCATTACTTTTTCCATTGTTTTCTCTTGGTTTCACTTATTTATTTTTAAACTGCTGCAGCCATATGATATCTTAAGAATGGGAGCCCCATTGCTACATGAATTCTTCTTTTATTTTTGCAACCTTGATAATTTTTTTTAAAGATGCACAGCATGGTTTCATCAAAGAAGAGTGAACATTTGACACTTATATAATCCACATAAATACTGATTCACCAACTGCTTATACTGAACTTTCTTGTGCCTGGAATTTTATAACTGCATGCTATGTGGAATGCTTGTCCAGTAATGTTATAACTACAATCCAGGTTGATTATAATGTAAGGAAATGTTTAACAGAGCTATTACAATTCCTATTAAATGTTAAAGCCTAACACTGGGAGTTCTGATCCATGAAATTGGATAGCGCTAAGAAGATAGATTCTCTTCTTCAGTTTGCTGACACACTTTTTATTCATGAGGATAATGTTTTCAGTCTTAAATGTTAGGAGGTGTGTTCAGGATTTTTATATTTTTAGACAGGTGTCTCTGCTAATTTCTCCCCCCCCCCCTCCTCTTTCCTTCCACTTTTCTTAGCATTTGAGCCTATTCCAGACACCTAGGTTTTCACATAATGTTTCTAAAGGATGATAATTGGAACCTGGACATTTTGGGGCACCTTTACCTATCCCTAATTTGTATGTAGAAACAACAGTTAGTATCTATTTTACTTATGTTTCATTTCTCGCTGTGTGTGTCTTGATCTATCTATAGATAGATAGGTAATGGGTGGGTGGATGGGTGGATATCTATCTATCTATCTATCTATCTATCTATCTATCTATCTATCTATCTATCTATCTATCTATCTATCTATCTATCTATCTATCTATCTATCTATCTATCTATCTCTATACATATCCATCCACCTATTATCTGTCTGTCTGTCTGTCTGTCTGTCTGTCTGTCTGTAGGTAGTCCTTGAGACTCACAACTTTTTGTTTAGTGACTTTTCAAATTTACAATCTCACTGAACAAAGTGAGCTATGACCATTTTTCACACCTATGACCATTGCAGAATCCCCATGATCACATAATCAAAATTCAGACACTTGGCAACTGATTCATATTTAAGATGGCTGCCATGATGGGGAAGCCAGGTTCACTTTATAACCATGTTACTAACTTAAGAACTGTGGCAAGAAAGGTCGTAAAATGGAGCAAAACTCACTTAACAATTGTCTCACTTAGCACAGAAATTTTGGGCTCAATTGTGGTTCTAAATCGAGGACAACCTGTATATAAATCCTGCCAGTTTGGCTTATCAGTCAGTGGGAAGATACAGTTCTTGCCGTCAAGATTTCCAGTGAGGCAAGATCTGAATTAAAAGCGGAAGCTGGTTAAGTTATTCAACAGAAATAATAAGCCACATGCTGTTCCAGCATAGGAAAAAGAGAAATAGGGCATGTTTAAGGCAACCTAAAGTTTGGAATGAATTAATGTGATAGGGAAACATGTCACGACTTTCCCAAAAATATTGTAGAAGTTATAATCTAAGTTACCAACTTCTGGCCTGTTTCCAATATTCTGAGGTTTTGTTATGATTTATTGAATACCACAAGGTCAGACAAATCTGTTATCTCTCTGATGACTGTTTATCTCAGCCCAAGTCTCCAAGCCTCAACTTTTTTTTTAAGCTATGAAGCTTTATCTTGAATTCACAGTGGCTGACCTGGATGACCCTTGAAAGAATATGCTATGGTTTACTTTCCAAACTATTCTTAAATATATGTATGTAAAGGCAGGAGGAAAATGTTCATAGCATGGTTTTTAAAAACACCAGCACATTCTACTTAATAATTATCATGCAACAATGTCCTCCTGATTTTTTAAAAAAGTTAAACTAGTACACTTCTATACAATAGTATACTTCCAGATAATAGTATTAACAAAATAATCAACTTCAAAATTAAAAATAAATAAAAACATGGGAAAGGTGAAAGGAAATGGCCTGGATATAAGCAGAACAACTCCTCCAAATTGACCAAGTTTTGCCCCAGTGCCAAATGCAAGTCACTTCACTCAAATCCTGTTGATTGCAGAACCCTTGATATATTACAGCTTAATAGAGTAGAATGCTGTTCAATCGACTGATGAATTGGGGGTTTTCTACATTTATTTAAACAAACTAAAAATTTCAGGTTCAGCTTAGTGTAGAAGTTTCAGATGTGTGAGTTGTCCTGTTCAGCAGCAAGAAACTGATAAATAATAGAAGTGTTGCATTGTGAGGGAATAGGATGACTCCCATTTAATGATTGCTGCTACCATCGACCAATATATCACCAGAATTTTTGGTGGGTGAATGAAAAAAATCTAGTACAGTTTCAAGAAATATAATATAAACATAACATAACATAACATAACATAACATAACATAACATAACATAACATAACATAACATAACATAACATAACATAACATAACATAACATAACATAACATAACATAACATAACATATTTTTGCAATATATTCAAAAATATAAAAGAGAATACTCTCACTGTCAGTTTCTGCAATAGCCAATTCATTTAAAATCCACTTTTATACATTCCTCAGGAATGCAGGTAAGTACAAGTGCTACATTTCCCCAAACAGTAACATCAAAGAATGAATTGTTGTTCTTTCCAACACAAATTTTATTATACGCGGAAAAACATTGATCTAAAATGATGGTTTTTCTCAATTTTCACTATTAAGAATATCAAGACTGCCAATTCCACTATACAGTATATTCAGCCTTGAAATTACCTTTTTAACATTCCTCCAGTTATAACAATGCTCAGTTTATTTCAATTGTCCCTTCTTAAACCAATTTCCTCGTGGAAGTCTTGAACTGCTTAAGTTTGCATGGAGCTACAGTTGTGTGTCTTAAATGTGCAAATACTCAAAGCAGTCCTCAGAATGTGCTATGATATTCAAGTTGAACATAGAAGGGACTTCTTTTGCCTTGTTTCTTTATAGCTGTACCCTCCCATATGGAGATTCAGTAAAAGTTTTGGCTTACTTCTTGGGTTTCTATGAGTAGCATTCACTTCTACCTTAGATAAAAAAGAAATGTTTTAAAGAAAATGTATTCAGATTGCAGATCCAAGGCCCTTCTGATCTTTTAATCACTGTGTAAGATCTACTGATGTAACTAACACACACACACACACACACACATACATACATACACACACATGGTGTGTGTGTATGTGTGTATGTATGTATGTATGTGTGTATGTGTGTATATATATATATATACACACACACACACATACATACACACACACACACACACACACACAGAGAGAGAGAGAGAGAGAGAGAGAGAACAGCAAATATTCTCCACACAACTATCCATTTATGCAAACTTTTGTCAGAACATTTCATCCAACCCTGCATAAGCTTTTCATATATCCAAGTGAAAAAGAAATTCCTGTTTGTGTATGTGTTTTTCTCACTGCGGAGCTGAGGGTTTTTCTTGTCTTTTTATTTGTTTATTTAAAGATTGAGCTTTTCTTTTCTGAGGCATCCTGTTATGCAAGAATACAAATACTTTGGCTATAGTCCAAACCATATTGGGACGTTTATAAGCCTCTCTTTTACAGCTCAGGCTTTACCAAAAGACACCAGGGCTCTGTTTCCTAACAAAGCCGCTTTCTATTAATAAACTTATTCGTGCAGGGAGGACACTATAGAACAGCCAGCGCTGAAAGGCTGATAATTAATCATTGTCCGTGGCAACAACTAGCAAAGACAAAAAGATTTTTCTCAACCTTAGAATATTTTTGGTATCCAATGCCTTGCAGCTCAGCAAAATTTTAATTAATTTAGCTGGTCTTAAAGGAATTTTGGAATCAAAATGGATCAGGCTATACTGTGAACGTTGCAAAGGCACTGTGAAGAACAGTTCCTCTCCTGGTGCTTTATGTGCACAATGTCTTCCACTGAGATCTAAGAAACGAGAGATATGGTTGCCTTTTTCAGATAGGCTTAGTTATGGCTTATTTAGTTAACCAAGTTTTCTGGCTTTGCATGACACCTTGAACATGAATAACTCGAGATGGATGTGCATAGCAAGCTGGATAAAATGCGATTGGTTAATTTGTGGTCCAATCAGTGTGTCCATGACCACCAATTAAACAGAAGCCTGAGGCAAAGACTGTCAGAAAGGCACAATCTGTCAAGCTTTGGATGCATTTGCTCAATATGCTTAATTTGGTGAATCAGATTAATTTTCCGGAGTTTCACAAGATGCTAGATTATAAACTAACCTATGCAGAAGTGTTTATACAACCTGCCAATATGCAAAAAAGCAGCAAGACAATTATCTAACTAACCAAGAATTAAAACTAACCTACCTTAGCAGGTTTTGCAAATGCATCTGCTAGTTCATTTATTGTTAAGTATCTTCTTGAGTAAACACAACAGTGGAGGACCAGCTAAAGCACAGGTGTCAAACTTGCCGCGTCACATGACGTGTCATGATATATTGCGACTTTTTTTGCATTGCCGAAGTTGCGGTGGGCATGGCCTCTGCATGATGCAACCGGCCCACGGGCCAGCAGTTTGACACCCCTGAGCTAAAGGATTTCTCGAGTGAAATGTAACATAGACTTCGGTATTTATAAAGAATGAGCTTATGGCTGATTCTTCCTGATAATCTGATTTCTCATTTAGGAGGTTTCCAGTCAGCAATTACTGTTTACTAGATGGACAGGATCTTTATGAACAAGAGAGTAATTGATGTGTTGAATAAGGAGATAAACCATGAAATCTAAGATCCTTGCTCAGAATCCAATAGTAACTTAAAAATATGCATGTATTTCAAATGCAGCTAAAATCTTTCCAACTCTAGAAGTATGTGTAGCATAGATAAACACTTTATTGTTGCTACTTTTTAAAAAAAACTTGTGCCTCTTTTTTAATTTCAAAAGAATTATAAAATGATAGGCTTCTGTTGATTTACAGAACTTTGATGTGAAAGCATAATGCTTAAGGTTGCACAAGATGCAAATTTTTAGAGTTTAATTCAGATTTATTTTAAGCTGGTTTCCTGCTTAAACTGGTCTTCATAAAGAAGCAGAATTCTGTGGTACCCAATAGATGTGCCAAGCAGAATGTAATGAAAATTATACCACAAAAAGTTATTAAGGAAGCCACTTTGGTACACTGGTTAAAATGATGATGATCTTATACATAATTGTGATGGTCATAATTTGGTCATTGAACAGTTGAGAAGCTTTCCACTGCAATTTATTGTAAGCAAATTTCTTGCTTACAATAAACACCACTCCATTTGTTTTCATGGTATCATGTCCAGAATAATAGACAGTGAAATCCCCAAACTGGAAAAAGCCATTGTCCGACATGTGGATCTCACTGACACAAAGGTATCAATTTCCAACCTGATCATCTCTCGTTTGATAATATCTAATTTACTCTGACTCATTCCTCTGACATTTCATGTGGCTATCTGATGTATCTCTGTACAATGCAGACGTTTGCTTGTGCCACTGGTTGCCTCAGTAACTGGGATTCCTGATGTTCTATAGTTGGCACCATATCTGACACATTTGAGACCCTTTCTGTAGAATTTTCTTGGTGTGTTTTTTGCGGAATAGGTTGCCAAGTCTTTCTCTATCCATATAACCCAAAAGTTGGAATTAAGATTGCCGGGAGAAATATCAACAACCTAAGATATGCAGATGATACCACTCTAATGGCAGAAAGTAAAGAGGAACTAAAGAGCTTCTTGATGCGGGTGAAGAAGGAGAGTGCAAAAGTTGGCTTGAAGCTCAACATTAAGAAAACAAAGATCATGGCATCTGGCCCTCTCAATTCCTGGCAAATAGATGGGGAAGAAATGGAGGTAGTGACAGATTTTATCTTCCTGGGCTCCAAGATCACCGCAGATGGGGACTGCAGCCAAGAAATTAAAAGACGCTTGCTCCTGGGGAGGAAAACTATGGTAAATCTAGACAGCATACTAAAAAGCAGAGACATCACCCTGCCAACAAAAGTACGTATAGTCAAGGCCATGGTTTTCCCAGTTGCAATGTATGGCTGTGAAAGTTGGACCATAAGAAAGGCTGAGCGTAAAAGAATTGAGGCCTTTGAATTATGGTGCTGGAGAAGACTCCTGCGAGTCCCCTGGACTGCAAGGTGATCAAACTGGTCAGTCCTACAGGAGATCAACCCTGACTGCTCTTTAGAAGGCCAGATCCTGAAGTTGAAACTCAAGTACTTTGGCCACCTAATGAGAAGGAAGGACTCACTGGAGAAGAGCCTAATGCTGGGAAAAATTGAGGGCAATAGAATAAGGGGACGACAGAGAAAGAGGTGGCTGGATGGAGTCACTGAAGCAGTAGGCGTGAGCTTAAATGGACTCCGGAAGATGGTAGAGGACAGGAAGGCCTGGAGGAACATTGTCCATGGGGTCGCGATGGGTCGGACATGACTTCGCAACTAACAACAAATAACTCATTTTTTGACAGTTGTCCAGGCATAGTAACAGTCCTTGTTAATCTGGGCGACGACTGCTCTGGTATGGGATTCTTTTTCTGTTGTCTCATTATGGTTAATGGGTTTGTGGATACTCTTAGTTTGGCCCCTCTGTTTGGCTTGGGTGATTTTCTGGTATACTTTATGGTGGTATTCCTCCAGCATAGCGTGCAACCGTAACAGAACATATAAGCTCCTCCCCCACAAGAAGGAAGGATGATTAAGGTATCATGGTAGAACTAGGGGACTATGAGTTCTTATCTTCCATGGGCACAAAGCCAGCTGGGTGACCTTGGAGCACTCCCTCATAGATCTTGAAAGAAGGAAAGGGCAATCCACTTCTTAAAATCTTGCCAAAAAACCTGTAGGAAATAGCCTCAGCACTCACTAGATATCAAGGCTAACTAGAAGGCACACATACACATACAACACCCCCACCCACCCAAAGACAGTTTAAAAATGCAAATCATAACTAAAAAATTTAAAATGTAATGCTGAGTTTGGTCAGATTTATTCTTCATCTTTCTCCAGTGGCACTGTAGCTTTAATTCCTGGTGTTCCTCTGAGAACACATGACTTTCTGCAGATAAGCCTCATGTTTAGCTACCGAGATCTGGTCCATCATGCCCAGCTAATCTCCACATCAGAGAACAAGGTGAGACTATTCTCCCCACTACAAGATCAAGGGAATCGTGCATAAAGATCAGACACACTAGATTTGTCTTGGTTTTAATCCCAACAGGCTAACTGTTCTTAGACAAAATATCTGTGCTGTGAAGGTTTTGGTCATGAAGATATGAAAATCTAGCATCTCACCATGACCAGATGAAATAGGATAATACTGAATGTTAGGAGCTATTCTTGAACGTCCTAAGGAACAGAGATGGACAAGCTTTGGAGTGATTCATTGAGCAGCAATGCATGAGGCAACCTATGCATATATGTCAAGATTTTCCAAGGTTCAAGCAAAGGTCTTTTTTTTTAAAAAAAAAAAACAAATTAAGTTTTTTCAGGGAGTATGCTACAGTTTTTATGTTTCCTGCCTTGCCATAGTAGCAAACCATGCTACTAATTTTTTTTTCAACTCTGTCATTGGAATTTGGCAGTAAAACTAGAAGGGTCTTTAGGGGTCATAAAAAATGGCAAGTTCAAGTCCTGAGGGTCCAGGCTGCCCCTCCCCCCATGCTTGAAAAGCTAAATAATGAGTCTCCTATTGTACTTGGGAATGTACGAGGAAGAGAACAGAAATGTATTTTTTTCCTCTTTCCACTGCTTATGTGCCAAAGGCAAAGTGACACTATGATCTGAATCTCAGTTTTGTCCCGCAGTTGTGGGACATATTTATTTAAGGTACATTCAGCGAAATGGTCTGCCCTGGATTCCTATATCTCGGGAGCCATCAGGAACTTTAGAACACACAGTGTTTCCCCTGGAATATTTTCAAGGTTTTCTTTTCTCTTCTGAAGCAGAAATGGGAAGCTTCATGTAAATGCTATTAGTCACAACTGCATTACATCAAAGTATGTTTGTCTTGGTGAGGAGCCTGTTTGGGTTAAAACCAAGAAAAATTTAAAAACTGGCAATCTATGCTAATAAACATCAACTCTTCCCCTTCAGCACATCACATTATGGATAAGGAATAGAAAGCATACTTACTTTTTGTTTTTCATCCTATCCTGTCCTTAGTCAGCAGTCTGCAAAGAAAAAAAAAGGGAAAAAATGGGCTTTTCCCTTACTTCTTTTTCTATGTTATAGAAAATGCAATAGCTGCGGCAAAACTACTCATTTTTGTTGTCAGTGTGTGATTATTTAATAAATTTCTACATCACCCTTCAATTAGCACTTTTAGGATCATTTGTGTGCAAAAGAGATAAAGCAATGAACATATTAAAAGATAAATGAGTGAAAAGGCAGAGTGAAAAAAAGCAAAAGCAAATATTTTATCAGCTAAAAAGATCAAGGGCAGTGGTGGCAAACCTATGGCACAGGTGCCAGAGGCGGCACTCAGAGCCCTCTCTGTGAGCACACGCGCCATCACCCCAGTCCTAGGCACTCAGCTGGGTTTTATAAAACATTTTCACTTTAGGCCTCCACCACCGTGTGCAAAAAAAAGAAAGGTTCAGTCAGTCAATTTCAACTTTTCGCAGAAAAAAAAAAGATCTTGCAAAGTTGGAATTGATTGATTGAACTTTTTAGTCCCACCCAGTCTGCCATTACCACCACAGCCACACTCACCCAATGGGCCATGCCCACCCAATGGGCCACGCCCACCCAATGGGCCACGCCTACCCAATGGGCCACGCCTACCCGGCACCAGACGATATATAAGTGGGGTTTGGGTTGCAGTTTGGGCACTCAGTCTCTAAAAGGCTCGCCATCACTGATCTAGGGATATACAGCTTGTCCTCACTTTTTTTGCCACAGTTGTTCAGCAAATTACTGCAGTTGTTAAGTGAACCTGGCTTCCCCCATTGACTTGCTTGTTGGAAGCCCTCTGGGAAGGTCATAAATAGTGATCACATGACTCCAAGATGCTGCAAATTACATGCTGGTTGCCCGAAATTCTGATCATGTTTATCATGGGGATGCTGTGATGGTCATAAGTGTGAGGACTGGTCATAAGTCAATTGTTTCAGTGCTCTTGTAATTTTGAATGATTGCTAAACAAATGGTTGTAAGTCAAGGACTATCTGTATAGTCTGACAGTTTTGGAAGATATTATCTTAGTGATTTCTCATAGAATCCTAGGCTGGAAGAGAGGCTGGACATCTTCTAGTCTACTTCTGCCCTGGTCAGAAATCCTCATACCAGACAAATGGTTGTTCAACCTTTGCTTGAAAACCTCCATTATTCCAGGGGGAGGGAAATTCTTCCTTAGTTCAGATTTGGAACTTCTGCTATAAGCATTCCATCTATTCTTTTTTTCCTGAAATGATGGACACTTTGGAGAATAAATCCACCCCTTCTTATCTGTGACAGCCCTCCAAATATTGAAACACTTCTGTCATGTCTCCTCTGAGTCTTCTCTTCTGTGGGCCAAACTTTTCCACTTCATTTAACCATTCTTCATAAGATTTAGCCACCAAGCCTCCCTCTTTGTTCTCTTCTCTGTGCTCTTTTTAGAATCACATTATCTTTCATGTACTATAGCAGGGGTGGGCAACCTTGACTCTTTTATGACTCGTGGACTTCAACTACCAGAATTCCTGAGCCAGCATGGCTGGCTCAGGAATTCTGGGAGTTGAAGTCCACGAGTCATATAAGAGCCACGATTGCCTACCCCTGTACTATAGCAATCTTAATCAACACAGTGCTCCAGATTTCATCTGACCAGTGCAGCAAAAAGCAGAACTATAACTTCCTGTGATACTATTCTTCTGTTGATCTACCCCAAGATTGCATTGGCTTGTTTGGCAGCTGCAGAATATTTTCTGACTCATGTTTATTCTGCAGTTTACAAAGACATCCAGATCCCTCCTCACAAGTCTGACTACCGAGCCAAATATCACTTATCTCATATCTTTGTTTCTGGTTTTTCTTATCTAAACTGCATATTGTTGGAAAAGGTCCAATTGTCAAGTCTATCAAGGTGGCTTTCAACTTTGAGTCTTTTTTTCCCCCAGGTGTTAGCAGTCCCCCCAGGTTTTGTGTCATCTGGTTGAGCATCCAATTCTGTCTCATCTAAGTCATTTATGAAAATGGTGAAGAGCATGGGGCCTATGGCAGGAGCCTGAGGTACTCTGCATATCTCTGTTGCTATAGATATTGATCCATTAAGGCCCAGATGTGGAGTACAATTTTTCAATTAACTGTGAATCCATCTGGTAGTGAAGTCATTCATTTCACATTGTTCCATTTTATTGAGAAGAGGAATATGGTTAATTGTACTGGTTTAGGTACACTACTTCCACAGCATCCCCTTGATCTTCTGATTTAGTCACTTTGTTGTTGTTTTTTTTAAAAAAGCAATAAGATTAGTCTGTATGGTGTATAACAATACCATGGTAACTTCTAGTAATTACCTTGTTTCTTTCTAAATGCTTACAAACCCACTGCTTTATGGTCTTTTCTAGGATTTGCACAGTATTAATGTCAAACTGATCAGCTTGTAGTTTCCATTTGTTTCTCTCTTTTCTTTAAAAATTAGGGCAAAATGAGCTCTTGTCTAATTTTCTGCCACTTTTGTTGTCTCCAGGAATTCCCAAATATTACTGTCATTGATTCTGAGATCACCTCCTTTAGCACTCAGGGATATAATCCATCCAGCCTGCAGAGTTGAATTCATTCAAAGTGAATGGTTATTCTCTCATCAATTCCTTACTTATTTTGACCCGGTATTTCTCCCTCTCCCCCCATGTGTATTCTCACATGTTGGACCACTTTTTCCTTTTCTGAAGAGATAAATGAAAAATAGGATTTAACAGAATAACAGACCTTATACCATTTCATACAAATGGCTTTCCAGTCTCTTCTTAAAAACTGTTGGAGCATTCACAGCTTCTGGAGGCAGGTTGTTCCACTGATTAATTGTTCTAACTGTCAGGAAATCTCTTCTTAGTTCTAAGTTGCTTCTCTCTTTGGTTAGTTTCCATCTGTTGCTTCTTATCCTTTCTTTAGGTAGTTTTGGAGAATTGGTTGACCCATTCTCTTTGGCACTGTTTGTGTTTGAGCTTTGGATATTTCTTTTTTATTATTATTATTCCTTGCAACTATGGAAGTCCACATGTCTTTTCCATTTCTGGAACATTGGGTAAAGTCTATTTGTTTATATTATTTGTAGACCCATTCATAAGGGGAGGAAATTTATTGGTGTTTTTTTTTCTTTCCACATCCAGGCAAGGTAGATTTTTTTTATATGTTTAATGTTAGACTTACTTGATGTTTGGGTCAATTTTTTCCCCTCTTTTTTGTACACATTTTTTTGTTACTGTTGAATATATGTTTTTCTATTTTCTCTGTTTTGCTGAGTGGAAATACATTTTGATAAGTCTGAGCTCCCAAAATCTTCTTATCTACCACTAGCCCGAGGATGGTATAAACAGACTGGCTGGTAAATAAGCAAATAAATAAAGCTGGAATCTGAAATGATAGCTTGGATTGCTTTCCCCTAAAACAAAGAGGCAAGTATGAAGCAGCAGGCTGAAATTCAATGGGAAGCCAATCTGGAATTCCATATATGGAAAAAATGCTCAAGGACTCTACATTAATGCTGTGCCAAAATATATCTTTCAGTTTGTTAGAAACTTTTTTCCTCTGCAAGATAAGGTTTCTAGTTTTTTACCTTATTATCAGATTGTAGGCAGATATATTTTAAATGTCCCTTGATAATTAATTTGTGGGAAATGTGGAGGTACTAGTAACTATGAGGTACCTTTGTGTTGTACATCTTTCAATCACTCTGAAATCTCACTGGCTTTTGGTTAGTCTGAAAAAACTCCATGGCAAATGTCCTCTTAGCTACCTTCCCTTGTGGCTCCTTAGAAATGGAGTATGAGAAAACAGGAGGGTGCAGACTAATGGAGAGATTCATATATAATGGAAAGAGGATGTGCATACACACCCTTGATCTCTTCATAATTAAATAAGTGCATGGGTGGCAGGAGTAACGTGAGCAGCAGGCGGGCGGCAGCGTGCCACAAGCAGGTGGTGGCATTGCCACAACCTTGCGTGGCCGATGGCTGTGTCACAAGAGGCAGGCAGCAGGCAGTCCACGTGGGGTGGCAGTGCAATCTTTGCACCAGTGGCAGCATCGCTGCGGGCTGTGGCGTGAGTTTCATGCGGGGTGACGGCATGATCTTTGCGCCGGTGGTAGCATCGCCACAAGCCTGGTGGTGACGGCGCCACAAGCCTCACACAGTGCTGGCATCGCTGAGAGCCTCGTGTACATGCTCACAGCCCCATTTGCATGGTGCACCTGCTTGCGGCCTGTGCACACGTTTGCACATGTGGCCACATTCATGTTTGCGCAGGTGCGTGTAAGGTGCCTGCTCCTCCCTCTCCCACTGGGCCGCCAACCCAGAAAGGTTGGAGACCCCTGATCTAGCCATTCAATGAAGTGAGCTGAGCTCATAAATATTTATACCTTTTAATAAATTTGTTAGATGGAAAAATGCCGCCAGAAGTATTTTTATTTGGGGGCCACATAGGTAAGATTTTCTAGATTCCATAATTAGTTTTTATGCAAGTCAAGAAGCTTTCTTTCCTTTTTTTAATTTTACTTTTTAGTAGGATACCATTATTCTTTCATCAGAAGCAATCTCCCTCCCCCATCACTTTTTTCTTGTCCTTTGCACAACTTATGTTTCACTGCACAATTTGTCATGGTGTGACTGGAAGGCAAACTACAGAGGCACAGAAGCTGCCATCGTGTGACCTTGCAGTGTGAGAACCAGACTGGCAGGGAGGGAAGATGAGGAGCGGTCCAAATGGAGTGTCTCCTGGAATCAGTTCGAATCAATGTAATTATTAAAACTAAAGGGAAAAGGAGGAAGCAGGTTTCAAGAAAACCCTATGTGGCTAATGGAGCCAGAAGTGATAAAATATAACTCTGCGGCCTGCTGAGTAGTAAATCTTGGAGAGATTAGGAAGTTATTGAGTGAGAGGACAATTAAACTGATTTGTAATTAACTCTGCAGAGAATGCAACAGCAGAGTTAATGGAAGTTTCAGATACCACTCGCTGGGTTTGTCCCTCCAAACTGTTTCTGTTCCTAACCCCTTCCTTTTTCTGGGCCTCATAATAACTTTGAAGAGCTAGTAAGGTAGTATTTGGGGTAACTGACTTACCTCTGGGTAGTTGTAGAATTAACACTTTTACTGCTGAAGATTTTTGTAACCAATAAATATTGAAAATGATCACTTGACAAATGATATTGGAAAGTCAGAAGAATACCTTAGAAAATGGCTAGGTTAAAAAGCTAGACCCACAATTCTGCCAAGAAAACTGCATAGTTAAGTTCTCCAGACATTGCCCTAGCCTCAAGAATGTTTGCCACACGTAATGATGTTTCAGAAACCAAGCAAGTAACAGAACTTGAGAAGTTCCCTTGCTTTACTTCTTTGAATGAATCAGCATCAAGTCACCTTTTTTCTAGCTGAAGGGCCCCACTTGATCTTTGAATGGCATGCTAAGGTTACATTTCAGCAACCGAATGGAAGCCAGTAAGTAACCACATTTGCTCTGTTATGTAGCATATTAAGTCATTATTATCAGTAATACATTTATTTGCAAAATAAACAGGTTTTGTTTTAGCATTTAGCAAAAGTCATGTCAAATTATAACAATTCCTATCAACTAAATTCAGTCCGTCTAAAATTAACAGCACTGTCAACATCTGCATTTGTATCCTCCTTGAAATCATTGCAAACAATGAAACTAGTGTTATTACATGTCCATTCTATATCAGTCAGCAGGAATAGATTTTTACGGTTAATATGATAATTGCCTACTTATATAATCCACTTTTTTTTCCTCTCAAATTAAACTTCAAATTTGGCAGCCACTTCTAGAGGGCCTATGGAGACCCCAGGCCTCAAATTGTGTACACTTTATGTAAATAATTGTAAACATCACAATCCAAATAACACTGAAAGCAGTGGTGGTTTATTCTACTTAATCTGAGGTGGCTTATTCATTTCACAATTCACACTCATAGTGAACTGAACAAACAAAATTATTACAATGTTGTATTTCCATCTGCACGGGCATGTAGAGGCCTGATTCTTACACTGTGCTAAATCCTATTGTGTTCTGGTTAGTTTTGGCTTGGCACATTGCATCACTCCTATTTGGTTTATGGCTTGGTATGTTTGCAGACCCAACCAGGTATGCCTCACTAAACAAAGTGAATACAACAGAGTTAGCTATTGAACCAGGGACTTTCTGTTTAATTAAAATAATTTCGAACAAAGTACTAATGTCCAGGCCTGGGGCTCCCATGGAACCAAAGATTTGTCTAGATGGCTTGATCACTGAGGTCATTTTTAACTCTCCATTCACTTTGATTGTATTTTGGGTTTTAGAAAATTTATTACAATGGGTTTTTTAAAAAATATTTGTATTTGATGTTTTTACATTTTTACAAATTGTGTACTGCTGTGAGTGATCTTCAGTGAGATGGGCAGTTATATAAATTTGATAAATAGAATAGATAAAAAATAAAATTATGATTCTTGCAGTGCCCACCTGTGAAGATTATCCATAAAAATTTATCCATAATACATTTGCTGATTTTAACACATACTAAGGCTTGCTGTTCTTTTTGCTTCCTGCGATTAACATCACAACCTTTAAAATAGTTGCTACTGTTAATCTTTCCATATCTATCATTACCCATTCTTTGCTGCTGAATCTACACTTCTTGGACTCCACTACACATTTTGCAATTTTTGCATGGCGTTAAAGCAAGAAAGCATTCCTGAGAATGGATGCTATCATGCAGGTAGTTTTTCTAAAAATCCTGGAGCTGTGACCATCAGAACAATTATAAATAAATTGCTATGGGATTCAATGGATTTATTTCTTGTTAAAAACCATCACAACCATCAGTATTGTGACTGAAGAAGCTATTGATTTCCCAAACACTTTTTGATTGATAAGTTCATTTTAGAATTGCAGTGCATTCCCAGCCATGCTTCAGGGCATGCTGTAATCCTCAAGTACAATTTTTTGCTCTTGA
This sequence comes from Protobothrops mucrosquamatus, assembly GCF_001527695.2. Taxonomy (NCBI): domain Eukaryota; kingdom Metazoa; phylum Chordata; class Lepidosauria; order Squamata; family Viperidae; genus Protobothrops; species Protobothrops mucrosquamatus. The sequence goes on along the minus strand of NW_015390598.1, from coordinate 29,090 downwards.
AAATTGTTTATAGTGGGATCATACATTATATTCAGGCTTAGGTATAAAAGTCCCCAAAACATCCCAGCCTTTGGGACTCAGCGCCTGTGTGGTTGTAAATCTGTGTTTATTGTAGATTGGGTTTTTTCCTTAGCTGTTTTTGTAGGGGTTTATGTCCTTTTTTAAAAAATTATTTATTTTTGGATTGTGCTCTATGTCTTGTTAGCCATCTCAAGTCACTACAGCAAAATGAGCAGCCACTCAAATGAAATAAATAAATAGCTGTAAAATATAGCAACTGGAATTGTAAGTAAAAACCAAGCAAGTCCCAGCTATTCGTCTACCCTAAATAATTACTGTTTCCATGACCCTCTTAATAACACTGATAGTTGATGTGGGTTAGAGCAACCAACAACATGATATGATCACAGTGCCATTATAAGGAAGATAATCCCAAAAGTCATATTTCTTATTAAACATGGTAAAGCCCTACACTGTTGTGGTAAAGCAACTTCCCTTCTCTCTGTTCCCAGAATTGTATGGTTGATTTTTATTTTATTTTTAAATTGACTTAATGGAGATGATGACTCATCCAGAAAGAAAGAGGCAGTTTCATTGTACAAGAACCAAATAATGAGTAGCCTGTGAGTGAAGTGATTTGCTCTAAACTTTTGGATTACATACATCATTATAATCTATTTCCTTTGGTTTGTATTTTTATAGATGTAGATGGGGTTTGCAGGACATCATTCAGCAACAAAGACAGGATTTCTGAACCACTGTGGGCATTGGAAGTGGAAAAGAAATAGTGAGCAGAAATGTCTATTTTTCCTTCTTTTTATCCCAGCTCTGACTCCCATTCTGCTTCTCCATTTGATTTAGTCAGTGAATGATCAGGCCTTTTCATTATTACTAATACTCTGTTTTGTTTACAGATATTTTGAAGAACCCTAATATCCTGTAATTAATCATCATTTCCCACTTCTTCCCTCTCAGGCTTTCCAGAAAACAAATATATTTTAAAAGAGAAATAACCAGAGCTGTTGCACAATGTCATTTGAGTGATGGTGCTAAGAATTTTCTCCTGGAAGCTCAGAGCCAGAACTGCTAAACAGTGTTTGGGAAAGGAAAAATTCCCAAGAAAAAGGGTTGAGTAGAGAAAACATTAAATGTTCTCTCTCTCTCTCTCTCTCTCTCTCTCTCTCTCTCTCTCTCTCTCTCTCTCTCTCTCTCTCTCACACACACACACACACACACACACTCAAACTCATAGTTTATTCCCCAGTAAATGTCACCCCAATACCGCAGCTTTGTTTATTATGCCAACCATGGATTAGGAGTCCAATATTATTAATGAATGTTTGAAAAAGTAAGAAGAATACGAGTGTGTGCATGTGAGTTAATTTAAATGATCACAGTTTCATATTTGGGAGAGAGATGCCATTTTTTTAAAAAATAAAGCAGACGTGCAAATTGCCACAAACTCAGGATTAAAAATAATTGACCTGCTTGGTTATTTCAAAACCTGTTTTTGTTGGTGGTGATGTTTCTTATACCAGCTACTACTTCTTTGCTAGATATACCAGTAGAACAGAATCATACATGTACGGTTCTCTCTGATATAAGTTTTAACCCCTAAGAAGAAAAAACATCAACAGAGTGTAGTAATAATCTCCTTTTCTAGCTCCCTAGATGGAAGCAAAATGTTGATCTTACTACAGGATACACAGACACACACACACAAACACTGGTGTTGCTTAGCACTTCCATCCCCTTCCATTAGCTAGAAACAACAACTTATCTGCAGCCTTTTTAGGGGGGTGCGCGCAAAGGAGTCCATTTAGTGCCACTGTGGCTAAGTGGTTTTAGTAATGAGGGCACCTGTTTTCTAAAAAAAAAAAAAAGGAATCCAGTTCAATTTGGCAAGGGCAGCAAATAAGCAGTTAGAAATGGCTTTTTCCAAAAGCCAAAGCAGCTTTGTTTATCAATTGCTATACAGTACACAGTCTGAAGGTTTCATAATGAGAGTACACAAGGGAAGACTATTATTACACTAGTATAAATGAGGTTATTCAGCTTGGCTATTCAAAAAGCTGCTACGGTCAACTGAATCTTTATGACAGAAGAAACTAGATATGATCATGAAATATGGATATATTAGACATTTCTTAGGGATGAAAAGCTAACTGCCAATTTAAATAATGAATAAAACCAACTGTTCCTTCACTAGTGTGTGTGCCTATTGTTGGGGCCCTTGGATAGATGGGTCACAACAAAGAGGGAGAGAGTCAACAGAATATCCTAGGCCAGTGTTTCTCAACCTTGACAATTTTAAGGCATGTGGACTTCAACTCCCAGAATTCCACAGCCAGCAATGCTGGCTGTGGAATTCTGGGAGTTGAAGTCCACATGCCTTAAAATTGTCAAGGTTGAGAAACACTGTCTAGGCCTTTCTAAACTTGATTATTATGACATTTTGGCTTCCCAAAGACTTACTCCTATAACTGTAGCTAATTTCATTCTTTCTCTTTGTTGTCTCTTTTTCCTCATTCCATACTTCAATGTTTTTTGCCCACTGGCAACATCTACGTATATAGAACTTAGAGTTAATTAGACTTAGAGCAGAAGCCCAATGTCCCACTTAGTTCAGTGACTAAGAGGGCCCCAAACTAGCTCGTTATATAGATGAGGAGAGAGCAATACTTAATTTTATGGAACAGGCGAACCAATTTACAAAACCTGTGTGGTGTGCCTTTCCATCCTCCTCTTTTGGACTGAACATCAAGGCAGAATGGAGAAAAGAATCTACAGGATGAATTTGGAAAAACTCTAGAAGCTGCCTATTCCCGCAGAAATCATCATGACACTTGTCAAAGCACCCAATGCTGCATTTTCTCTTATGTTCAAATGCCAAAGGAGACCATGTTCAGGTAAGTATCATATTCCTTACATATGTCAGCCCTTTGAGAACTAAGGCACATAAAATAAATAATGAAGTAATGTTTCATGTATTTCATCTACAGCTGTCTTCTGATGTGAAAACAACAACAACAGTGAATTGATCTTGTTACTTTTAATTAAGCCATTACTTGTTCGATTAGAAGTCCCTAGTGTTGCCTGTTAATAGGATAACATTTTTGATGATGAGTCTTGCCTGACTGCTTGCCTGACTGCCTTTTGTGTCATTCAAATATATTGCAGCAGGCATCAATTTAGGCTATGTCCCTCTTGCACATAACTATAGAACAATCATGCAATGGCTTGACAACTTTTTTTAAGGCCATGTCTTCATGATGTGTATCCATCTCCTACCCAGCCTATGGGTGAGGCTGATTTACATTCTCCCTAGCTGTTCCTTAGATGTTATTGCAGTAGCATTTCCCCTCTTTCTGACACACCTAAGGTCACTCTCAAAAAGTATAAAATTAATTTGGCTTTTTCTAGGGCTACTATATCTGCAAGAACAGATATAGTACAGCTGTAAAACATCTCTATAATCTCTAGATAGTTATACTATGTCTCTGCCCTCAGCTCTTGACTGTGATAATTAATAGTGCTGGGAACTCTGAGGAAAACAGCACCAACTTTGTGGTTGGGGATTGCCTTTAACCGTTTGGGGAAGTGAATGATGCCCAGATATACCCAGATGGGCATACCTAGGACTTCCTCTTTTGCGGAGAGTTGGTGGATGTGGGGGGTGGGATTTGAGTGGTTTTCTTTCTTTTTAAATGATAAACTGTTTTCAGACTTTCACAACTCTTTGCAGTTTTTCCCAAATGGTGAAAAACATTGCATTCATTGTTGGCTGTTGTGGTAATGGGCTCTTTGAAAGCCACATGGAAGATTGGAAGCCTGCCCACCTTTAATTGTGAGGATACCACATTGTCTGCTCCCAAACATTGCTAGGAAAGTTACTTTGTAAATGAACATCATTGATTGATTCTGGCTTGAGTTGAATACCTTATCTTCAGAGTCCCTGACATCTAGGTAAGATAAGTGATAGTTAAGACTTAGAGGTCCATGGAGTAAGTAGTATGGAATGATATAAAATAGATGTCCATTAGTGTGGAGAAAGGTAATTTCTTATTGATAAATGCAATCATTGAAAGCAAAGGAACAATTATGTAATTTGGGGTATATGGAATTTTAGGAAATTGAATTACAATCTTCTAAATCATTTAGAAGTACAACCAGCATGGCTAGTTTCTTTTGTGCCCCTCAGAGGTCCCCCTCCTGAAGTAAGTGAGACTAACAAAGTTGTTCCCCCTTTTGGTTTTTGATGAGTTGGGGGGGTTAAGGAGCAAAGCCTTATAGAAAATAAGGTACCCATTTTATCCCTTATCTCTTCTGAATGGGCTCTGGCACCCCCCCCCCCCCATTTTGAGAAAGTCATCATTGTTGTGCTACACACCATCTAGGGCAGGCTTTGAGTCAGTGGAAGTTGACTTATTTCCTAAATGAAGGAAAAGGCATAAAGAGGAGCAAGGATGCTGATATCAGGCTGCCACCCCCAAAGGATTTTCCCCTCTCCCTCCATGCTAGTTGCTAGAGGATTGTGTGAGTGGCAGGCCCAGCTGAGGTGGCTGCTGCCTGTTGGGCCTCATCGGATGCTCCGGGCAGATGTTTTAATCTACCGTTTGAAGAATTACTTCTGCACAGCTCTGCTGTTCAAACATCTGTTTCTGTTTAGACAGAGCCATTTCAAACTGCACCGGCTATGCCACACACTGGGAATTGTTTAAACGGCAGCCCAATGTTGCTTACATTACTCCATTATGGCAAGAGAAGGATTTACTGCCGCAGTGCTTGACTGTAGCTTTAAGCTCTGTAAAACAGATCATTCATGAAAAAGGGTGGTTTAACTTCCTAAATGCTTCCCCTAAGAACAGATAAAAAGCTGTCGATGACCCAGTTCTAGAAAGGCATCTCTAATAAAGGTTCCTAATCAACAGTTGATTATAATACACTATTAATGTTTGCATCATTCATAATTTTGCTTTTCCTAACTTTTTTTTTAATTTTCTTTTTTTCCCCCAGAAAGGTGACATTGTTTAAATTTTAACAGGAATTAGTATGATAAAAGCCTTCTCCTGAAGGTTCAAAATGCTTGCTTTCTTCACCGATTTTGGTGTGAAAAATCTAAAAACATTCAGAGAGTACAGTACTCAGCTAATCAATATGTGCTATGTTCTTAAGCATAATACTCAATAAATTCAGAGAATAAGCTACACAGAAGGAATTTATGAGTAGAACAAGACTTTCTTCCTGTAGACCATTTTCTACTCTTCAATAGCTCAACTAGGATCCAAACTGAGTGTACTAATATTTGAAATCATTCAAACCACCTATTTTAAAGCTGGCTTCCATGTAAAATAAAACAAAAACAGACCTGACAGCAAAATACCATAATTTCATATGGGAAACTGAAAGATTTTTTTCCTGCAACCAACAGACACTAATTGTAATGTAGGAGTTGCAAGTAAGTCTAAAAGGAAAAGATTTTAGAGGATTTCCATCTCAACATTAAATGTGAGATCTCATTTAAAGAAGGGCAGTAGCACCCATGGTAAGCAGATGCTCTGTATACTCCATCTTCAGTTCCTCCCTGGAAAAGAAAATACAGGTAGTTCTTGACTTATCACCATTTGTTTAGTGACCATTCAAAGTTACAACGGTAATGAAAAAAGTGACTTATGGCCATTTTTCACACTTATGACCATTACAGCATCATCATGGTCATGTGATCAAAATTTGGATGCTTGGCAACTGGTATGTATTTACAGTATGACGGTTGCAGTGTCCTGGAGTTATGCAATCACCTTCTGCACCCTTCTGACAAGTCAATTCAATGGGGAAGCCGGATTCACTTAAAAACCTATTACTAACTTAACAACTGCAGTGTTTCACTTAACAACTGTGGCAAGAAAGCTCATAAAAGCAAAATTCACTTATCAACTATCTTGCTTAGCAATGGAAATTTGGGACTCAGTTGTGGTTGTAAGTCGAGGACTACATGTACGGGTGGGAAAAATTAATTTATCAATGTGAGAAATATCCCCCATGTAGTATTAAAGAGTGTGCATAGAGGGAAGATGCCGCATACAACACATGTAATAAGATGTAGTTGTTGTTATTATTATAATATACTCCATACATCAATATCTTTATTTAGAGAAACTCTTTAAAGTAATCTGTCACAATGGATCAGTCTTATCCCCACAAATATAATCAATACACAGTGAACTTTAAAGCAGTTCCCCATAATTCTATTCTATTCTATTCTATTCTATTCTATTCTATTCTATTCTATTCTATTCCATTCCATAGCAATCCCCACTAACTCCCATTTAAACCTTAACATGACCCTTTTAGTTTTTTGGAGAGTGGCGGGAAGCAGTTACTTACCATCTTTGCTTCTTCTCAGGAAAAGACAACAGCATGCATCCAATCATAAATGCTCCATTGCTTTATATGTTTATTAAATTGCTACATTTGTTAGGGAAATACTTGGCACTATTTGTCTGGGATCTAAATATTTTAAGTGACTTTTGGTAACCAAGGCTTGTAATGTGTACCAAACTATCCAGCTTAAGAAGACAAACGGATGCAAATTGTCCAAACAATTTTCAGCTGATTTGATTACTATTATTAATTTCCTGCCCTCCTGTTCTCTCCTTTTGTAAATGTTCCCGGCTAAAACAGACTGCAGTGATATTGTATGTGAGGGTGTTTAACTGAGTTGCCCAAGCTATGCAGCTGATCTGACTTGAGATGAACTTCAAAAAATAAAATATCTTGGGAAATAGCCTACAATTGTAACAGGAATAGATGAATCTATATAACTGCACAAAGCACAGATGAAAACTCATATATTTGAATACTACTCTGCATAAAGAGAAAAAAGGTGTAAGAAAAAGAAAGAAAGAAAAAGAAAAAAAGAAAGCAAAGCAAAGCAAATCACCAAGATCTTTCTCTTGGAATTTGTAGACAACTTTACTTATAAGATAAATTACTATTTGTAGTTTGAAGTAGCTCAGAATACAATCTAAGAATTAGAATTCTGCTTGCATGTAGATAATCTATAGGTTTTCATAGAGAAACACCACCAGAAAGGAAATGTTTGAAGATGGGATGAAGATTGCTCACTAACAATAGATTAGCTCATAATTATAGAAGAATGAGGGAATGGACAAAGAGTAATTTTCTAATCTTCTAGCTTCTTCTTGCTAGCTTTCCCCTTTAGGTTCCCCATTTGTCTCTATTTCTTGTGGGGGAATGATACTGTACTGTTTTACCAACACAACCCCCTTATTTCCTTGCTGAAATTATTACTACTACTACCTTAAGAAGCAATCTCCAATGTGTGTTTAGATCATTTTTGTCAACAGCAGTTCAAACAACTGAGAAAAAATTGACATGGTGACATATATGACAATGTTCTTAAAGTAAAAATTTAACATATCTTTTCTCAGGTTGTAGTAAGAGAATGGCATTTGATCAGAATCCAGCTACCTGAATTCATGGCTATCCTGCCATAGGTTTTTGGATTTTGGAAATAGAATGATGGTAGGAGTGAGTCACACAGCAAGTTGTATGTGTGAAGAATACTCAATCTTATGCTTAACTGAGTCTTTAAACCCCAAATGGATACTGTGTAGATTCCGGTCAACAGTTCAGCTACAATGAATCATTGATATATATGGAAAAGTTGGGCTCAATTGTAGAATAGAATAGAATAGAATAGAATAGAATAGAATAGAATAGAATAGAGCTGGAAGGGACCTTGGAGGTCTTCTAGTCCAGCCCCCTGCTCAAGCAGGAGAACCTATACCATTTTAGACAAGTGACTGTCTAGTCTCTTCTTAAAAACCTCCAGTGACCACAATTTCTGAAGGCAAGCTCTTCCGCTGGTTAATTGGCCTAACTGTTAGTCAGTTTCTCCTTAATTCCAGGTTGCTTCTCTCCTTGATCAGTTTCCAACCATTGTTTCTCATCCTTCCCTCTGGTGCTTTAGACAATAGTTCTTTGTGGCAGCCCCTCAAATACTGGAATACTGCTATCATGTCGCCCCTGTTTCTACTTTTCTTTAGATTAGCCAAACCCAGGTCTTGCAGCTGTACTTCATATGTTTTAGTCACCAGGCCTTTGATCATTTTAGTTGATCTTCTCTGAACTTTTTTCAAAGTCTCAATATCTTTTTTGTAGTATAATGACCAAAATTGTATTGTAAGGGAAAATGGCAAAAATTATCCTGTCCAATTTGTTGAGGCTGTGCTTGATTTTATATACATTTATCATATCCCAAACTACCTTGTTTTAACTAATGCTAAAAAGAACTTGCCTTGAAATCTTGTACATTTTTTTTCACATTACATTGCTCTATTCTACAAATCTCAAATTTTGGGGTGGGCAGGACTGCTGGTCCCTATTAGTATTTTTAGAGCATATGCAGAATAACAGCCATGAAAAGGGACTTGGTCATTACACAGAATATTCCTTATTATTGTGAGAAAATAAGCTAATATCAGTTCTTACTACTTACAGCTTCCCATTTTGTATTTTTCATTAAAAAGAACGGGGACTATTGAATCTTTCTAAGGCATTTAATGTTTTAAAAGCCCTCATGTATGCCAGTAACAGCACAACTATCTTTTTTCCTACAAAGTTTGTTGGTGAGATCATTAATACAACACATGAATAATACAATCCTCAGTCAATACTACAGTTTGTTTTAATGTCCATACCCCTAGTCCAGGGGTAGGCAACCTTGGCTCTTTTATGACGCATGGACTTCAACTACCAGAATTCCTGAGCCAGCCATGCCTACCCCTGCCCTAGTCTCCTAGGGTGGCCTGGTAGGTCAGTGGTTAAGACACTGGGCTTGTTGGCTGGAAAGCTGGCAGCCCATGTTTAAGACCCAAGTGCTACGCGATAGGGTGAGCTCCCATCCTCACCCCAGCTCCTGCCAACCTAGCAGTTTGAAAGCATGCAAATGCAAGGAGATAAATAGGTACCACTTTAGTGAAAAGGTAGCGCTCAGCGATGTCATACTGGCCACATGACCATGGAAATGTCTTCCGACAACACTGGCTCAATGGCCTTGAAATGGAGATGAGCACTGCCCCCTATGATCAGCAATGACTAGCAGAGTAAAATCTGCAGGGAGGGACTCCTTTGCCTTTATGTTATCCCTAATCTGCAGAAATATGTGAAATATGTCTTTTATCCTGGACATCATAAATAATGTCATTTCAGTTCTCAGCCCTAATTCCCATTCACTTATGGATACGTCTAAATAATTTTCCTTCAGTTTTTTTTTCCCTCCTGGCACACCGATGTAAATGAATATCAAACTTGTAATCTTCGAAGTGACTTTGCTGGGGTAAGTATGGGAATGACCATGGAGACTTCCCCAGACAAATCAGATGTTTAAGGCTTTGTGACTTCCTATTTCAGCAAGCCCAAAGGACCTCTTCAAACCTGGAGCCTTCCCTGTACACCCTTGGGCAAATGATTTTCGTCAGCTGCCCTGCTTTCATTCACAATGTCCTAATGATCTCTCTGCAGGCATTCAGTTTAACACCTGTCAGCTCAAAAATTCAGCCACCAGGAATGGTTGCGACACAGAGGGACTGGCCAGGACTTGGGAATTATATTCGGGGCATTCTTTAAAATAAGAGATAACCTGACAGCTGCCTTTGTTTTCTTTTCACCACAGGAGCTTACCCAACAATCTTTATAACATAATCCACAAGCAGCAAATAAATTAGCAAGGCTTTATGCATAAAGATATCTCTGAGAAGCAGTAAATGTCAGCTCACAGGCTCATACAATATCCGGGCACACATGTATATACTTTCTTGCTGACAGCCTAATCCTAAACTCATGTATTTAATAGGAAATGACCCAATTCTGCTCAATTTCTGAGGAAAAAAGGATCAGCTTGAGCTGTCAGTTGTTTATTTCAGGGCAATTCAGCAAAACAGGCATAGTTTCTAAATGAAAGTTTCCAGGATTATTATTTACATTGTCTGCTCTGGCCCAGAATAACTTCTCCTTTCCAAACAGATTGTATATGTACAATCAGAGGTATATACTGTGTATATTAGTTGCCACAAGTTTTTACTTTTTTTGATAGAATACAAGTAGCCTTCACTTGGGTAAAAAGCATAGGGTAATTGATGGGGTCTGTTTGGCTCCTTTTCTGGAAGATTTTTAAATAGAAGGATTCAAAGCTAATAGTAGAAAGGGAGAGAGGAATGAGAGAGAAAGGGAGGGTCTCATTCATTCCTAGCACCAACTTTTCAAGTTAAAGCAATTCTCATTTGACATCAGCAAGTGGCAAACTTAAGGAAGCAATGGGTCATGAGAAAGGTCCCATTAGATCAGTGGGAGTACACACTAAACAAATACAGCCACATGAATCCCCTATTTGAATACATGCATTGCCCTAGGGAATATGTAGACATATGTCCAATGTAGCTGAGGTAAGAAGGCATGAGGCCTCAAGAAAGTTGTCTTCTAATGACGATGATCATGATGACGATTTAAAAAAAAATATCCATCCATCAATCTCTGGGTTTTCAAAGCGCCATGATGAAAACTGTTAAAGAAACATGTGTTCCACTCCCTTTAACTGCTCTCCCATTAAGTGTCACCAGTTGGGGGATGCTGTGATTTCAATTCCAGACCATTTAGACAACGAGGAAAGAAAGTGGGGGAGACGTCCGGCAAGCGCCATGATGAGAAGACATCCTGCAGGGTGGCAGGAATGTGTTTATGAGATGAATTGTTGTTGGAGGCTGGACCAACAAAATGTCTCTAGAGAAGGAGAGATCATTGAGCCAATCTACAGTATGTGACTCTGAACAGCCATTTGTGAATAGACCGCAGCAACTGTTGCTTTGTGGTCGGCTTAACAGATGAGTGGCTGGGAGTTGAGGATTACATCAAATTCACACCCGTTACTGACATAAAGCTCGACCAAACTTCATTTCTTAATAATTTTTTGGACTTTTGTTTTTTTTACTGTACTGTGCAGACTAAGACCCTTCAGATTGGCAAGGTTTCACTGCATTCATTGGATGAGTTGTCTTCCGCTTGGAGAAAAATGGTTTAAATGCAATTTTTAAAAGTTTGGATTTTTTTTTTTAATTACACAGCAAAAAGGTGCTTAGAATATGGATTTTGGAAAGTTAACAAAAAGATTAAGGGTACAGATGAATTTGGAATTATACTTTTGAATTAATTAGTAATAGGAATTGGACCCACTCTGAAAATTAATTTCTGGGAAGTAAGAGAGGGAGGGGGTCATTGCCCTCCTCTTCAACTTCTCATGGACCAAAACGATGAAGACCTTGATGGACCTTTGGTCTGATCCACAGCCGAACTGCACTGCTGAAGCCACACATTGCAACAAGTAACCCACATTGTGGTTTATTTCTTTTTAGTATAGTGAACCCTTCATCATAGCTTGTAAACTCTGACTTTGTAACTTAGTATGTTGTGCAAACAGAGTCAGCTGAGGTTTAGTGAAGAAAACATGGCTTATATAGTGTGTCAGCTGGATCCACACTGACTTCCATATTTATTTCTTTATGGGCATTGGGCTACATTGTCATCGGTTCTCATTATCTCTGGGCAAATATTATTTGGTACTTACACATCTAATGCAAGTGTTATTCATTATTATTTGCATTAGACAAGTATTTATTTATTTATTTATTTATTTGTTTGTTTGTTTGTTTGTTTGTTTGTTTGTTTGTTTGTTTGTTTCCTGCTTTACTATTTTTACAAGTAACTCAAGGTGGTGAACATATCCAACACAGCTCCCTCCTCCTATTTTCCCCACTACAATAACCCTGTGAAGTGGATTGGGCTGAGAGAGAGGGACTAGCCTAAAGTTACCCAGTTAGCTTCATGACTAAGGCAGGACTTGAATTCATGATCTTCCACTTTCCAGCCTGGTGCCTGGTGTATATAGAGTTGTAACTGACACATCATAATATGTACAATTTTTTTGTACTTTTTTTGCTTTTTAACAGACTACTTTTTAGGTACAAATCTCCATCACTCTTATCCTTGTGTCTTGCTTCTTTTTGTATTACCGTAATTAAAAAGCAATGAAATATAAATATGAAAAAAATATTTCTGGCACAGCCTTCCCAATATGATGGTCTCCGAGCTTCAGATAATGATAATCTGCATGCATAATCTATGAATAAAATGGCTAACCATCATAGAAAAAGAGGTTTGATACATATGGAAGGCACCAGGTTGAGGGAACCATTTCTAAGAGTAGAGCTTTGATTTTCTGCTTATTCCTCAGCCCCATCATGCTATAAAAAGCCATTTTTGTTTCCCACCTTATCATATGGTTAGTGCAAACACTGAGCCAGGGCAAAACCCTAGCTAGGTTCATGCCATGGCAGATTTATTTAGGGCCTCAGCTTATCTTGCTTTGTTACTACATCCTGGGTCTTCTTTTGCAAAGTATCAGTTGGCAGCCATATAAATGCTCCAGAACCTGGAGTCCTTGTGCTGGTGTCTTGGTGGCTCCAGGTATGGATAACCAGCCAAGGCTCCTTACTCACCCTCAACTGTAGGCCACGGCTGTCAAGAAGAAAGCAACCCTCCGCTGAGTAACTATAGAAACTCTCACCATAATTACAGAGGCAAGGCAGGGCGGTACAAAAATAGATGGCAAACCGCACTGAAGAGAACTTGATAATAAGCATCCACGAATGGGATTTGAGGGAGGAACACACCACAAGCAGACAGCAAGAGGTGATAATCTCCTCCCTCCTTGGTAAGTGGGGTGTTTGTTGAAAACAACAGGCAGCTGCGGTTTTACTGTGTCCACCACAGAGGAGAAAAATCACTGTGCTTAAATGGTCTCATTCATTCCTCTTGTTCTTGCACTATTCTTGCAGAAGACCAAGATTGGAAAGAGAGAGGAGAGGAAAAGGAAGGAGAAGGTGCCCAAACACCTCTGGGAAACGCTATATTTAAGAAGGCAACTTTTGTCTGTCCGTTTACTTTAATTCTTGTTTCTTTTTCACAGATTTTTGCCAGTGAAGTCTCATCTCTCCCCTTTTTTCCTCTTCCCTAACGATGGTTTCTTCAGCCACTGTACATGTTTCATTCATCCCCTTCCCCTTTTAAATTCTAATTCTACTTTCCTTCTATTGCTATGGCAGCTGATTCTTTCTTTTCTCTCTGTTGCTCCTTCTACTCTCCTTGGTTCCATTTATCAGTACCTTTCAAAGAACTGAAGTATGTTAGAAACATTTTCAGATAAAGATTCTTTCAAACGGATACCCGAAAGAGTGCATCTTTTGAAGAGCAAATCTGCACGCATCTTTTTTATTCCAACTTGAGGGTGGGTCTCTAACTTTTCCAAACCCACGTCTGCAAGCCTCTAGCAGCATCTCAGTGTCCTCCTGCAATTAAGTCACTCCAAGGATAACTTGGATCTACATTCTGGAAGCAGCTCTTCCCTAACAGATGCTGTGTGCAGGCAGTCTAAGGTGCATTGATGGGCATCTGGGAGGTGACCTAAAATGGCAGTCTATGTGCCAGCAAGCTTATGGCCAACTGGTTCTTCTGGTTTGCTGTTGGATTATTGCCTTCACTCTGACTCCTGGCCTTTTCCCCTGCTCTTCAGTCATTATTTGACTGCAAGAGAGACTGGAACTCTGGCTTTCACAGCTCTTCTCCTTTCTTAACAGGCTAGTCATCTCCACAAGAGCAAAGCCTTGAATCTGATCAGCTTCTTGGCTTAAGGCAAATATCCAGTATGTTGTAGAACAGATTAAGAAACCAATGCCCCAATAAAATGACTTTTATTAGAACATTTATAGTAAGAGGATCTTGCAAGTCTGAATGTGCCCCCCTTGTTTTATTTCATGTGAATTAGACAGAACCCATTTGAGGCATTTTCTCAAGCCCATTTATTGGAATGGGTTTAAGCCTCACTTCTTTGATAGTTGCCTTGGTGATAAATCTTCCCGCTGTTCCTCAAGGCCATTCTCCATGCTCTCTACAGCAAGTACAGATAGACCTGAACTGATGACCACAATTGAGCTCAAAGTTTCTGTTGCTATATAAGATAGTTGTTAAGTGAGTTTTGCCCCATTTTATGACCTTTCTTGCCACAGTTGTTAAGTGAATCCCTGCAGTTGTAAGTTAATAATAACATAGTTGTTAAACGAATCTGGCTTGCCCATTGACCTTGCTTGTCAGAAGGTTGCAAAAAGGGATCACATGATCCTGGGACACTGCAACCATTACAAATATGAGTCAGTTACCAAGCGCCTGAATTTTCATCCCATGACCACGAGGATGCTGCAATGGTCAAAAATGTGAAAACTGGTCATGTCACTTTTTCCAGTGCTGTATACCGTCGAATGGTCACTAAATGAACTGTTGTAAGTCAAGGAGTACCTGTAATTAGTTTGGAAGTAAAATTGAAAGGACTTGACCTTGAAAGTTGTTGCTTTGTTGAGGGGGAACTTCATTGCCAGTTGTTGCTGCTTCCAGGGAAAAGACTTCTTACTTCCTGACCTCACATAATGTTCTAAGGTAGACATGTCAAACACAAGGCCCGGGGGCCGGATGCGGCCCGCGAACTGGTTTCATGTGGCCCACGAAGCCATCCTGGAAACAGTGAGGGAATGGCCCCCGCTGCCTTGGCCCTGGCCCAGACCAGCCGGGAGCCAATGTACAATTTTGTGGTGGCCATCTATGCTGAAACGCATTCAGTCTTAGCTCCACAAGGCCGTCTAGAAACAGGAAGGAACCAGCCCCTGCTGTGTCAGCCCCGCCCCCTTGGTGCATGCTGGGGAGGTGTCACCCTTTGTGAGGTATGAAGAAATGGACCATGCCTTGGCGCTTGTCCCGGTCCCACCCCCTTCTGCCAGAGACCCTCAGATCTGTCCCACTCCTGCCCAGGCTCCCACAGGCACCCTTGACGCGAACGATGTAGAGCTGGCCATGCCCACCCAGTAGGCCACACCCACTCCATCCACGCCCACCCAGTAGGCCGCACCCACCCTGGCCACACCCACCCAGCCCCCCGAGGGCAACCGCAATGCTGATGCAGCCCTCAATGAAATTGAGTTTGACACCCCTGTTCTAAGGGTAGTTTGCACCTCCCATGCTGCCTTGGCAAGATACATTTTTCAGACTCTTCAGGTCTTCAACAACAAACAATGGATGGAAACTAATCAAGGAGAGAAGCAACCTGGAATTAAGGAGAAGCTTCCTAAACAGTGAGGACAATTAGCCAGTGGAATGACTTGCCTTCAGATGTTGTGGGTGCTCCATCACTGGAGGCTTTTAAGAAGAGATTGGACAGTCACTTGTCTGAAATGGTATAGGAACTCCTGCTTGAGCAGGGGACTGGCCTAGAAGATCTCCAAGGTCCCTTCCAGCTCTATTCTGATTCTGATTCTAACTCTTGTTCAAAGACAAACCTAGCTGACCACTAAATGACAGCCAAGACAGCAAAAAAGAAAAAAAGAAAGCCTCTAACTCTTTGCTGCTACCTGGTGGTCAAACAATCATTCTATATACCTACAAGGAGTAAAAAAAAAAAAAAAAGATCAGTGGATATCCATTCCCCCTGCATGATAAGGCGACATAGTGGAGTGGAGTTTTCTCAGCAACAATGCCAAAGTGTCTTCTTCCTGTATGCCTTTTAGATTTCCCGTCTAGCTTAAACTTTGGGATTTTCCAGTGGTTTCTATTCAAGTAATAACCGGGTCTAACTCTGCTTAGTTTGCCAAGATCAGCCAGGGGCAGACAGCTGTTGCCACTTGTTATGACTTTTCTCCTATTTACTTTAATTCAGAGCTTCTGATTAAATTGATCCTTACAGAATCCCATTAATGAAGGAACCTCTATGATTCTCTTCTAAGGCAATTTGTGGAGGAGCGACTGAAGAGAAGTTAAACTGAAAGAAAAACAGATGGGACATTAGTAAGGGTGAGTCAAGGGCTGAAGGAAGAGCAGAGCAACTACCTTCTTTTGTAAATTTGCCTTTGGCTGTCCTTTCCATTTTAATGCCCCCTCCCCAAATGCAAGCACTTAAATATAAATGGAAGAGCACATATTTGCCAAGCTAACTATAATTTTCTCCTTAGTGCCTCAATTTTCAAGCTGAAAATCCCCTTTCAGCACTCCAATATGATATTTGTCTTTAATTGCGTAATAACAGTGCATAATTTAGGCCTTTTCACTAAATTCAAAACCTTTTTATAATCTTCTGCATTTTGGTCTTCCTTGCATCACTTTATGATTGAGTCTGTCTTCTCTTTGCTATTTTCAGAATGGACATCCACACAATCAACTATACGTGTTAATTTTGCATTACTTTTTTATCAATAAGTTATGTGTTAGATTTATAATCTGCTTTTCTTTTAGGAGCACCACAAAGCACACTTAGCACTCTCTCCTTTAATTTTTCCATACAACTCAGTGATGAGGTTGGGCTGCAAGAGAGTGACTAGTCCAGGATCATCCAGTTATCTTCCATGGCTGAAGATGGACTTAAACTTCTGCATCCCAGTTATGGTCTAAGATCTTCACCAATGCTTCAACACTAACTTATAGATTGAGGCAACATCTTGATGGCTCATTAGTCACCTGCAAAATGAATTTTCTTTCCTCCTACATTTGGCTCATGTCATGTGGCTAGGCTGGTTAAATCAAATCAATGTTTAGTCTGGTTACAGAGTAGCATAAAAGATGTGATATATTCATTAGGAAGAAACATAAAAATATAGATAAAAATATGTAAGAGCCATATAAAATTTTAAATTAGTAAGCTAATATATTTATTCTGATAATATTCTCTATAACCTTGGGGCCCTAGCTAGGTCAAATGGGCATGATACATCTGTTACATGGGATTGATAATTACTTTGGCCTAATCCAGGGGTCTTCAAACTTGGCCCTTTTATGACTTGTGGACTTCAACTCCCAGAATTCCTCAGCCACTGGCTGAGGAATTCTGGGAGTTGAAGTGCACAAATCATAAAAGGGCCAAGTTTGAAGACCCCTGGCCTATTCGAATAGAAGAAGAAGAATAACTTAATTGTCACTTTGAATGTACACTAATCAGCATATGTTAAGATGAAATTTTGTTGCATTCAGCTCTCAAAGGATCACCACCTCCGATATACACTACATAAACATGACAAAAATAAATAAATACAGAATTATGCATATACCCACATATATTATGTCATATAATATATGATGACACAGAGAAACAACAGTCTAGTTTGGGTTATGTATACATAACATAACATATCATAACACATGCTGAATAGAAGACATGGAGGTAGCCTTATCAGACATGGAGGTCCAAGGATAAGATTTTAGTTGCCACTGCCTCTTCCCACATAGGTTGGAAGTCATCACTCAGAGTTAATGGGGTAAGACCAAGGGGGGAGAAAGAGAGCTTGAGCTAATAGTTGAGTATTAACAGCCATACTCTAACTTCCAGTTTTATGAAGCCCAACCTCTATTCACAGGATGGCATTAGAGATACAATTAGGGACATGAAGAAATTTGGACTGTACAAGCTCTAGTGGGAGAAGACAAATAGCAGAAGTGACCTAGCATGGCCTCAGTATTTATTTATTATATATTTGTAAAAGGGGAGGAGAATTGATTGCTTTTTTTTTCTTTCATCACCCAGCCAGAATCTTGTAGTCATTTATGCTGCAGAAATGATTCTTGGCCCTTTTGACAAATGCCATGACTTCAGTTTGCTAATATTTGAGTACTAGGGACTCTTCCTTGAAATAGTGGGCTAGGGCCTTCTTTGCTGAAAGTCTGTCAGGGTCATCTAGAAGGTTGAAAACATCATGATGTTAACTGTGGCCACAAGATCAAAGATCATTTTTTTACATGTGTTGTATATAAAAATGAATGTAAAGCATGTAAAAAAGGAGTGTGGTTTCAATCACTTTGCCACAAAACCCATTGTGATTTTTGGACATTCCCTTTCCACAGATGCTGGAGCAGATGTCCATCTTTGCTAAGAGAAAAGAGTGACAAAGAACATCTGGCCAGTTATATGAAGGTTCTTAAAGAAGATTCTGTTATAAGGCATCTGTAAATAACAGTTGCAAGTTCTTTGCCAAACAAGAATTGACTGGATACCAGTACCCTGGACAGTTATTAACCAGTATTTTTTTTTTTAAAAAAAAGATTTACTGTAGTTTACTTTTGGTCTTATCCAAAATAGTTGGCAACTCTAAGTTTTACCTCTATTCCAATCTTTATTTAGATAAAAATAGCCTTGACTGCTATGCTGAGTGATTTTCATAGTCAGAGGCTTAAACCATGGGAAGGAAAGTGTGTGTGTGGGGGGGGGGTTGTAGAGAAGGGGCAAAACATATGTTGCAATGTTGTAACACAGACACTGCCTCTTACATAATCTTGTGCGATGTTGTGACGCAAGTAAGAAACAGGTCATGATGAAGTCACACCACATGTTTCATCATCTCGGCATCATTATGGTAATGCTTATGACTTAGATATTTTGTTTATTTAATTTCCCACCAAAGCTTGTAAGGAAATCATTGCATCTCCATTTGGTGATTTGCCATTGTATTTCACTGTGGCAGGAGGTGTCTGGAATCAGGGAAAAGTTTTAAAAAAACCCACACACAGAAGCCCAGGTTTAGGATTCCCAGATGTGAGCTATACAAACTCAGACAATGAGAAGCTATCTGTAAAGAAGTAGCATTTTCTACATCTCCTTCCTGCCACTTAGCAATTGTCTAGATTTTTTTTACAGTCTAGGTTTGATAGCCCAGCCAAGTTTCGCAAGTAGCACAAGAGCCACAGGTTGCTTCCCCCTGTTTTAAACATGTTTAAAATCTATCATTTTGTCGGACCTTGGATGGCCTCTGCCTGAGGAATGTTAATATTTTTATAGAATTGAATGCTTTGCTTTAGCTTTCATCGTCTACTGTTTAAAGAAAGAAACTAACTGGGTTATACTGAACCTGCCAGTAGGCAGAAACATAGTGATCAAGTAAGTCTCTGTAGCAGAACTTAGAGAAAAGTTTCTGAAAGAAATGTGGGTTTAGCTGCAGCAAACTAAGTTACAAATTGAGAACTGCTAGATACAAGAAGAATCCCAGGTACATATTCACCTTTCACAAAGCTGAAAACTTACAGCTCTTTCCTCTCTGCTTTGTGTCTTGAGTTAGACTGGCTTCATCATTCATATCAATCTCTATGCAAATAAGCAAACAAACAGAAAATTGTCCTGTTGTAAATATCTCTGGCACTGGAGGGAGCAAAAAAGTAGCCTGTGTGTATATCTGAGGAAACCGAACTGGACAGACCCCCCCCCCCCCAAACTCTCATCATCCTACCAACAACCCAAGTTTTGTCTTCAAATAGCAGCACTTAAATGCTAAGCTGAAACCATGGCAGGTGTTTGCAATCCTCAATGAGCAGGTGCAGTCCACAGGCCATGGGGGCTGGAGATGCCCTGCAGCCAGATTAGTGCCTTCATTCAGGGAAAGAAAAGGCATGTGCAAAGCCATCGGGGAGCTGGCCAAACACCGGTGACTCTTATGAAGAAGGCCAGTACCCGTAATGAGCCCCAAGGCCAGAATAATTGGAGCCTCCACTTTGGGTCCCTGCTTTGCATCTGTCACACTATCTCTCACAAAGAGTCCGGGCATTCAAGCTGTGCACAAGGAGAAGAAAAAGAAGAAGAAGAAAGAAAGAAAGAAAAGGCTGGGGAGTGCAGGGGGATGGGGATGGGGTGGGGGAGGCGAGGCAAAGCATCCTTGCAAGGCACGGTGAGGGCTTTCTGTAGAGCGGATCAGCATGATCACAAACCATCCTCTAAACCACTGTTTCTCAACCTTAGCAACTTTTAAGATGGGTGGACTTCAACTCCCAGAATTCCCCAGCCAGTTGCTGACGTTAAGAAACACTGTTCTAAATCATCCCTCCTAAACATCCCTCTTCCCTTCCTTTCTCGGCCTTGCTTGTCACCAGAAACAGGATGTAGGTATTTGGGACAGGGCCCAATGCAGAGTGCCAAGTATTCATCTCAGTCTGGTGGCTGTGCTGCATGATGGATGGATATTAGCAGCTGAGGATGCTTATGCTGTGCCTTGAAAAGCTTCGTCTGGCCATTTTGTTGTGGTTAGCCCAAATCAAGCCTTGGGTTCTTTGCACATATTATTTTCTGACAACACCTCAGGGGCTTTGGCTGCCACAAAATTCAGGCAAGGTTCAAAAACACCTGAATGCAAAATACGACTTTCTGCCCTAATTCCCTCTAGCTTTATGACTCCCTTAGGACTTCCTGCCTAGACCTAAACCTTTTAAGCTGAAGAGATTGTCACCTATCGCAGTGTTGGCCATTGTTTTTAAGACATTGCATCAAGACTACAGCTTGTGCACAGTCTCACTGGATTTGATTTTTAAGGAGGCTTTAAAAAGCTATCATTCTGACTACAATTCCACCATATCATAGATAGGCAATTAAAAGACTGCTTGGGTGCCAGCCTTACAGCATCCAATCATGAGCTTTAAAAAGGTAGGAACACAATACCCAATGCTATTTTATTTCAATCCATAACTAGTGCACAAACCTAACTGGCTGTTTATACTATTAGTATAGTAATGGGTAGTATAGTAGTATGACTTCCTCAGAAGTATAGCCACAGAAGATCAGTGACAAACCAAGACTCCTACAAAAATGTCACTACAGGTAGTCTTCAACTTACAACCATTTGTTTAGTAATCATTCAAAGTTACAATGTCACTGAAAAAAAGTGACTTCTGAGCATTTTGCACACTTAACAACCACTGCAGCATCCCCATGGTCATGTGATCAGAATTCGGATGCTTGGCAACTGCCATGTATTTGTGATGGTTGCAGTGTTCTGGAGTCATGTGATCACTTTTTGCGACCTTCTGACAAGCAAAGTCAATGGGGAAGCCAGATTCACTTAACAACTGTGTTACCAACTTAACAACTGAGTGATTCACTTATCAATTGTGGCAAGAGAGATTGTAAAATAGGGCAAAACTCACTTAACAACTGTCTTGCTTAGCAAAGTGGAAATTTTGGGCTCAACTATAGTCGCAACTCAAGGAATAACTGAAGTTCCCCTACCCTGCCCCTATAGGTAGTGTGTTATCCATTTTCAGTTTACAAAGGATTGTGAAAAATTTAGAGTGGATGTACGAGATGACTAGGCTGAGCCCAAGGGAGGGGTCTAAAGCGTCATAAATCATGAATCCCACAAGAGATCTAAGTCCAGCCACCTTGAATGCCTCTCTTATCTCCTGCTCATTTCCCTTGACCGTTAATTGGCCAGATTTTTGTAGAAAGCTTAAGCTTGCAATAAATCTTTATACTCATTTGAACTGCCTGAATCTCCTGGTTTCTCCAGCCCTTGGCACTGAACAGTTCTTGACAGAGAGAATGACTTTAAATAGAGGATTTCCTCCTACCCCAATTTTTTCAAAGAGAATACTTTTTTTCTGGCAAGTAGGACACAGAGTCCCAGTGACATCCTTAACAAACCTTGCTGATGTGTAAAACAGGGCAGGTGTGTGGTTATACCATCATGCCAATGCCAGCCTTAGCATTTGCATCCTGACATTCGATACAAGTGTGAAAGTCATGGCATTTACAGATGATGTGCCACACACGGGTCAGCATTTGCCCCCTGTTGACCCCCTGATAGCCATTCTCAATGCTGAGGTGCCATCATCTGCTTCAGCAGCATACAAAAGGACAGACCCCATTCCCGAGCACCTCTACAGCATCTCCAAAGATGAGAGGATGTGAATCCTTTGTTTAACCACCTGTCAGAAAAACTGGCTGCTGCTTTACCCCATCTCTTTCATGGTACAGCAGTGGAATAATTGTGCAGAGGACAGCATGGTTGAAAACCCATTAAAAATAGTGAACCCACTGAAATAAGTGGTCAATGCTGTAGTGATAAAAAGGCCATCTGGCCTAGGCATTCCAGAGCAGGATGTTTATTTAGAACTTTGGGTACAGTTTATACCACCTCTTCCCTGTTCTATCTTCTTATTACAATTTATCTTATGTATCTGATTTCAGTTATGATACATTGTGGTGACCAAAACTTATTATCCAGTTTTGGTGGCCACAATATAAAAAAAAATGTTGAGACTCTAGAAAGAGTGCAGAGAAGAACAGCAAAGATGATTAGGAGACTGGAGGCTAAAACATATAAGGAACAGTTGCTGGAATTGGGTATGTCTACTTTAATGAAGAGAAGGATGAGGGGGGACATGATAGCATTGTTCCAATATCTCAGGGGCTGCCACAAAGAAGAAGGAGTCAACTTATTCTCCAAGTACCTGAAGGTAGGACAAGAAGCAACGGATGGAAACTAATCAAGGAGAGAACTAACTTAGAACGAAGGAGAAATTTCTTGACAGTGAGAACAATTAATCAGTGGAACAACCTGCCTCCAGAAGTTGTGAATGCTCCAACACTGGAAGTTTTTAAGAAGAGATTGGACAACCATTTGTCTGAAATGGTATAGGGCCTCTTGTATGAGCAGGGGGATGGACAAGAAGACCTCCAAGGTCCCTTCCAACGCTGTTATTCTGTTATGATCAATCATCAGTACCACATTTTCATCTCTTCTCCATTAAGTTCCTTGCAAAGAACTTGTACTGACAAAAAAAAAAGATTTTAAGGCAGCGGCTAATGTGATAGATTTACTCGTGTGATATTTTTTTTTTTTTTTTGCTTTTGCTCTGCTTTTGGCCAGCATGCATCTAATTGTACAAATAGGGCTTCGCAAGAATAAATCCCTTGGCAAATGAATGGGAACTCTGCATGCTGGGCCTGCCACTGCCATTCAGGCTAATGGAGGAGACATCACATTTACCCCCTTTGGTGAGGGTCAGAAAATCATGGGCAGAGAAGTAATATACAGAAGCCCCGCCACTACATCAGGGTAGCACTGCTGCAAAGTATTTTCTTCCAGTTTTATCTTAGCCTGATTTTAGTAGCAAAGAAATTTATTTTCTTGGGCTTCTGGGCTCTGCCACTAATCACACCTGTTGCTCCTTTTCTATCCCTATCTATCATTTCCTAATTTGGGATAACCAAGAATATCCTGAATAGTTCTGAGGCAAAAGTTCTGCAGAAGAAATGCATCTGGAGGCTCAGATCTAAATCTCAGAATTTAACTAGTGAATTCCAAGTTAGAGTATTCAAAAATAATTAACCGTGTACTCTTGGCATGTTGCTTCAGTAATAAGAATCCCAACCTCAATATTTTCCCAGATATACTGTATAGGCCTAAGATTTCCCACTACCTGTGTTAATAAAGTGGCAAAAACAACACAGAAAGACTGATTTCATATGCAGGTAGTCCTCGACTTACAACAGCTTATTTAGTGACCGTTCAAAGTTACAATGGCACTGAAAAAAATGAATTATGACCTTTGCAGCATCCCCATGATCTTGTGATCAAAATTCAGATGCTTGGCAACTGGTTCATACTTATGACCGTTGCTGTGCCCCAAGGTCATGTGATCGTCTTTTGCAACCTTTTGACAAGCAAATTCAATGGGGAAGCCAGATTTACTCAAAACTCTGTTACTAACTTAACAGCTGCAGTGATTCACTTAACAACTGTGGCAACAAAGGTTGTAAAATGGGGCAAAACTCACTTAACAAAGGTCTCATTTAACAACAGAAATTTTGGGCTGAATTGTGGTTGTAAGTCAAGGATTACCTGTATTGTGTTAAGTTTTGAATTGTTCTACTATGGTTTGTTGACCGTTAAACTTTTGTCATTTGCAAATTACTCCCTGTAGCTTGGTGTATGTAATGTTTGTGAATCAGACTCTAGGACTCCTTCAGTCAATGAACTCCTATGTAATATTATTAGTTACCTCAGTGATGGAGTATTCTGTACAATTCTCATGCAGAAAGACCAGACTGATTTTGAAGATGAATAGGGAAAGATTTCTGCCTGAGGGTTTGGAGAATCATTGCCTGTCAATTTAGACAATACCACTTTAGATCAATTGTTTATCTATGACTCAAGATAAGGCAGTTTCCTATTATAGCAACAATATTTCATTTTTACAAATAATTTCAAAGAAAGTAAGGCAAATTAATGAAGGCTGCTTATGCAATCACACATTGTGCTAAGCAAGCACAAGTACAATGGTAGCAATGGGAAATGGATAATACTGTTTGCTCCTATCTAGTATTTATTAAGAGTTTTGCAGTCCATATATGGTAGCCTTATTCTTCACATCTTTCAGGATTCAGGAGGACTCAAATTGAAGATATACTTTCCCTGAATCCTGGTGAATCCTGATGCAAAACAAGTCCAGGTGTTCCTTTTGCTCTTTCTGTATGATATGTGGACAGTGTATCTAATGCTTTAGGTTGGTTCTTCTTTATAACCTCAGAAGTCACACTGAGCATCGTTTAGGGCAGTCAATGACTTTCTTGTCTGGAAATGGTTTTCAATTTGCTATTTCAGAAGATGTTCAGAACTTCTTCCCTATTTCCATATTATGGCTTAAAATTCTGCCTTCCCACTAATGTGGTTAGGCTAGCAACTTATCCCTATGCCTCCTATTCACGTATAATACCCACATTCTTTGTTAATGATGAAGTGGGTGGAGACGGGAACCAGAGATGTAAAGAGATCTTCTGACCTATTTTATGGCTGGCATGTTAGATTAGTCAGAAAAAAGAAAGGAAGAGGAATCAACTGTCCAAGGTCAACTTTACTCAATATAAAACATTATGCCTTTGTATTCCCCCTAAATTTAGAAAAATACAGAAAAGTGGTTTCAGAGGTTGCATTCTAATGTTTTGTTATTCAGAACAATGTTTGAATTAAGAGATGGCTATTTCTAACTTCTACTGTAGAATATTTTAAAGCTTTCTGCCAGGAAATAATACATTTTTCCTTCATTTATTTGTAGGATTTCTTCAATCATGTGGTGGAAACTGAACTAGCCCATGCTGAAAAGCAATTAAAAATAGTTAGTAAGTACACATATGATTAATAATGCAACAGCAAATTACCAAAGGTGATAATCTGAAAATTGTGTGTGCTTTGATGCTGCTGGAGAATAAACAATAAATCAGATTCTAAATTAGCTTTTGCAAGTAATAATAAATAGTAGAGATGCTGCTTCTATTTTTCAGAAGGTCAGTACTGCATTGTAAAACATACTAATGTATTGTATATAATAACAATCCCAATCTTTGGCTATCTGGGAGTGAACCCCCTAAAAATCAGAGAAGGTTGCACTATAAAGAATTGTTTTATATTGAAAAAAGTCTAAGCTATTCTCTTGTGGTTATCCCAAGATAGTAGCAAAGAAAATGAGGTAACAGAATTTAGACCAGTGGCGAAAACATAAGCAAATTATAAAGGAAGCAGTATGACAGAAACACTTCAAAGAACGTCATGGCTATGATAGCTTCTCACACAAGAAGGAGGAACTGCAATGGGTTTCTTCCCAAGTTTTTGCATTGGAAGTCCTCAGCACTGATGCAAAAGGGTTAGGCTCTCTTTAGACTGAAAATATTTTGGGCCCTGCCTCCAGAGAATCTGATCTTGAATGGAAGTACCTGGCCTGAGGACATGTCAAAGGATTTAAGATAGAAGCTAGAAGAAATGCTTTCCTGCAAGAAGTTCATAGCCTCAGTAGGACTGCTTGTGTGCAACATAGGGGGAAGTTCTGTAATTAGGACTGGAAAGTACTGGTTGTACTTGGGTAGACTTGATGATCCACCTTATCAGTAGAAACCTTGTGTCTTGATCAGAACTGAATTAGTTTACGACGCTTGAATTTGCAAATTAACCAAGAGAGCCTCTTTAGGAGGCTTGTAAAGCCAAAGATGGAAACAGGATAAATTGCTGTACATAGTGTCTTAAAAATCTCTCTTTTGAGTCAAGCTCAACTCTTGATGATTTCATGGATGCATTCATATTGCATTCTTGGCAACAATATCCTAGTGGTTTACCACTGCTTTCTCCTGGAGCATTTTTTCAATTTACTGGTCTAGCTTAAGGCCACAGGATTTCCTGTGGTCTCCCACCCAAGTACTAATCAAATCTAGCCCTGCTTAGCTTTTTAAGATCATCCAAAGTCACGCAGTGCCATCTGGTTGGATATCTAGTGATTTACAAAACTCTCTCTCTCTCTCTCTCTCTCTCTCTCTCTCTCTCTCTCTCTCTCTCAATCTCTCTCTCTCTCTCACACACACACACACACACACACACACACACACAGTCCACAAGTCCCTCCCTGTATCTTTTCCTTTCTTGCACAGATTGTTTTATCATACCACTGGAGGTTGCATTAATGTGAGGATGATGCCAAGAACAGGGCACAAACTGGATCACAGGTTGTCTTTAATCTTTTTCTTTGCAAGATAGAGCTAGGTTCCTCTTGTGAACAATCACAAGAGGAACCTCTCTTTAAAATACATCAAAACAAATCTTCATTTTTTTAAAGACAGTCATTTTTACATTTCACTGTCATAGGTTTATGAAAAGTAGAATTTGTTTAACAAACCATAACTGAGCTCAAAAGAGAATTACACAGAACTGAAAAAGACAATAGTTTTGTTATGAATGAGCTTCTAAAACCCAGGCTGACATATAGTGTAAGTACAGCATAATTTATCTGGAGAATCTAATTCCCATGGGATTTTCTTCAATATTCTACTTAACTTATTTTAAAAAATATACTCTAAATTACTCAAGTCTATATGCAACAGAAAGAAAAACATCATTTCTCTAGCAGTGTTCAGAGAATTCCCTGACACTTTCTTACTTTTTTCAAGAAAAACATGGCCAGATACATTGATTTGCTTTTCCCTGCCAAGTCTAGTATGGAATTGATCACTAAAGAATTCTTCTTCCCAGCCTTAATTCCCTGAGCTTCTTGAGAGAGAGGTGCAGCCTAAATGTTTCTTTCCTTCAGTTGGTTCCTCAGACACCCTTTATTATTATTTTTTTCTCACAATGTCAGAGAATTTTAAAATTTTAAAAATGTGAATTTCTACTGAAAAGATAGAGGAATTGAGCACAAGGTGAAAGATTGACAATTGCCTCATGGTTGTCTAATTGTGATGAAGTTGACATATTTCCCAGTTCCTCATTCCCACCTTTTAGGATTAATGATTATTCTTCCACAAGGAGAGTGCCATTATAGTGCTCTTAAAGAAGCAGGTAGTTTCATGAAAGAAGTGTGATTGTTTATACCAGGGGTCTTGAAACTTGGCCCTTTTATGACTTGTGGACTTCAACTCCCAGAATTCCTCAGCCAGGCACACTGGCTGAGGAATTCTGGGAGTTGAAGTCCACAAGTCATAAAAGGGCCAAGTTTCAAGACTCCTGGTTTATACATTCAGAGCTTCTCCCTCATAAGCTAAATGGAAATGTAAAATTGTTTGGGTTGTCATCAATGCTCATTTCCTGTTGCTTCAGTGACTCAAGGATAACTTTTTTAAAATGAGAAAATCAATGGGGCACATTTCTGCTACTTGTCTTTTTTGAACTGCATGATTATTATGCATGGAGAGCTTTGGTTGTGGCCTCTAATCATTTCTGAAAATCATTCTGTTGTTGGAGTCCTTGGTCCTCTCTGAGCTTGGTTGTTTTCTTGCAGATGTTTCATTGCCCAACTAGGTAACACCATCAGTGCTGGAAGAGAGTGGGGTTTGCTCTCTGTTTATTACATAATCAAGTAAGGAAATATCTGTAAGCAAGCAGTCAAACTTAGAGAGCACCAAAGACTCCACAGTTCAACTCTGAGCTACATACAGTATATTCTCTTCTATTGGTACCACTCTGTTGTTATTGTTTTTACTATTATTCCATAGTTGGTGTTCCCTCCCCCCCCCAATCTTTAATTTAGCCAGTTTCTGGGTTTGTAATTGAAGATCTCCTCCCTTTTCTGTCTGCATCCTTAACAGGAAAAAGCATCCCATTAAATGATCAGTGTTCGCTGCTCTCCTGACCACATATTCCAAGATGTTTCCTGCTGAATTTCAGGAGCTGTCTTGACTGCTATGAACTGTGCTTCCCCCTTCCCCTCCATAGGGGCCATTCTGTCATTTAATTAGCTAATTACAACCTGCTGACATGAATAAACCAAATATGGTGTTCTGTGAGGAATTTTTTTTGGGGGGTAGTTCATTTATTATTAACCCCCCAGTAAACACCTGATATGCTCTCCCCTTAGGGGACAGAGTGGTAATTGGTCCTACGAACACTAAGTTCTCTTACTAATCTGCCTGAGTTGGAACAGAGTGTCACCATCTGTCCGTATTTACACATACACCCCCACTGTGCATGTCACATGCTGGGAAAAAAAAGAGAGGAGGAGAAAGAAGTCCCAAAGAAATCCCAAAGAAATATTCTTAATGCAGTTGGGACCAATTGCCTTTGTGTAGCACACTTCGGGCATATGTGTGCCTGCTCTGGGAAGGAGCAGCCAGGGAAGAGTGGGAAGAGGTAGGAGCCTGTTGCCACACGATGTTCTTGCTGTGAACACCTTTACTTTTCCTCCTCCTCTACATGGAAATTACATTTTGTTTAAGTCCTTTAAAATGTGCTGCCATCTAGCAGCCATCCAGATTTTTGCAGGGCAGATCAGGTACCAGTTGTAGGTACTTGCCAAGTTGTAGGTACTCACACTTCCATGGCCCACTTTTTCTTTTGAAAATGGGGTCATAAAGCAGTTTCTCATTAGAGCAGTTATACTTTGGGTATGACCTGAAGGATAACAGCCTCTTGCCACTTTAGATACTGGTTTTCCTTTAGCTGTCAGGTGATGTCATGGACAAGTTAAAATAAAACAGGGTCATAAAACAGCTTCTTATCACAGCAGTTATACTTAATTTCTATCATAATAATAAGATCCAGTCTTATTCTCTCTTTTTTTGCCTCCAAAAGAGGCATTAGGTCTTATTTTCGGGGGGATGTCTTATTTTTTTCCTGATACCTATCTCGCCTCATGGCAGCAGTACCAGCAGCCCCATCCAGGAGCTGCGTGGCTCCCCCCCACTTCTTCTACAT
>NW_015390597.1:110602-124735 GCF_001527695.2 Protobothrops mucrosquamatus | reverse complement strand
CGTTAATTTCTTCATCCAGTTAAATAACAATTGTCATTATGTCTGAGCTTATATCAGAATTTCCAGATCATGGGAAAGGTTTGCTGGTGATAGCATCTCAACATATTTCAAAGTAGCTTTTGGAAGCATAATCCAAAGTCTTCTGCAGCCTTTCCCCTTTCTCCTTTCCTTTCCTTTCCTTTCCTTTCCTTTCCTTTCCACATGCTTGCTTTTTAAAGGCCAAGTAATATAATTCCTATTACATTTTCACAACCCCAAAACATTGGAATGTAATCCAGTTACTGTTATAAATAACACGCTTGCATTATTCCTGGCAGTAGTTGGCAACTATTATTAAATCAGTACTGATTGGAACATCTCATTCAGATTAGCAATAACCCATTAAGTAATCTTAGAACTGATGGGAAATTGTACATTATTACACATTCATGTGGGTTTGATTTTAATGCAGCATTTGATGCACAAATATGACGTTAATGGCTCATAACTACCACCTTGTCCTTGCACAATTTTTAAAAGCCTGGCTTGAGGAGTAATTAGCTAGTGTTGGTCAAGGTCTCTGTTAATCTTGGGAATTAGAGAAAGGAATGGTTAGGAGCCAAGAACAGCTAGGAGCGGAAGGAGAGGAAATTAAAAAAGAAGATTAAAATCAATCCCTTTCACTGCTTCTTGAATCAAGTTTTTAAATGGCAGAAGATTCTGAATATTGTACTTGCAAACATCCATACCCATAATAATTTTCAAAAGCTGCCTTAGAGGTCATCTGGTACAACCCGTTGCTTAATAAAAGGTCCATAGAGCATCTTCACAGAGGATTGTGAAGACTTCTTCTTTGAAGACTTCTAGTGAAGAAGCTCGTACAGCTGGACCTTCTTTGAATCGATCTGTTCTGCTGCTTCCTTCTGGAGATTAAGCCCATTCTTCTAAGCCCATTCTTCAGACTGCTGTTATATCTCCTCTTAGTCATCTGTTCTATAGGATAAATATACCCAGATCCTTTGTACCTTGGAAAGCTTGGCTGATGTTTTCTGAACTTGCTCCAATTCATGTTAGTCCTATTCAAGACACCCCAAACTGGAGTATGAGCTGAGTGGACCGGGACAATTATTCCCTCTAATCTGGCTCGTGTGAAATTGTCATTTAGCAATTGCATCATATTGCAGCTTAGGTGTAGTGAGCATGGACACCCAGGTTCCGTTAAGCTATGTTGCTCCCATCCTATGCTCATGCCTTATATTTGTAAGAATATTAAAATTCTAAGTCCAGTTTCTAGCTTCTCTGAGCAAGAATGGGAAAGACCTGAACTCCTGAAACCACAGTGGTCTGACTCAGTCCAAGACAGCTTCTTTCCTTTTTTCTTCTTCTTTTTTTTTTAACTTCAACCAGTCTTACAATTTGAAGCAGGAGAATTGGGATCTTTATTTGTAGCTGGGAAATATAACTCAGCATGATGGCATTTACTTTGCATGGAAATCCCTGTCTGAAGTGAACTACTTTTTTTCATAAGATAGGCATATGCCATTGAGAAACTTCTTCAAAACCTACTAAGGTCCCAAATGCTGTAGATGCCTTTGCTGTAGCAAAACCAGTTGCTTCGGAGACTTGAAATATGTACTGAGTTTCTTTAGGGGACTTTAAAGTGGGAGTTAAGAGAGCTTCCTGGAGTAACACAATGGTATAAAATAGCCATAGATAAGTTCTCTTCTGCAGAGAAGGTCCTTCTGAACACATCTCTGCTGTTCCAGCCCATTTATCTGGCACACCTAAAGGGTCCATCTATGAAATGTTTATCCTCCCTTTATTTTGACAAACCCATAAAAAGCACCTGTTTCTTAATTCATTTGAGCTTTTTATTATATGGTTTTTTTAAAAAAAAATACATCTTGTATTTTAATTATCCTGAGCCTCCTTGATTAGATATGTGGGCTTTAAGTAAATTAATAAAAAGAGAAGGTTTACTTCACTGTGGAATTGGATCTAAACATCAAACAGCAAGGAAGGGTCTTTTCTTCACGTTTTCTCCATATCTTTTTTTTTTCTTCTTTCTGAAGCATGAGCTCATCGTAATGGAACTGAATGTTGGATCACGCAGGTCTTTAATTTGATCTAGCCAGTTTCTTCGTCTACTCTTATATTAATTTTGCTATATTAATTTTGCTCTCAATGGAAACAGGTTCAACCAAAGAAGGTAAATGACTTGCCCCTTCTCAAAGAAATATCGGTGGGTTCTTTGGTACTCAAAATTCTTCAGATCTTTTGATAAAAGGAGAGAATTCCAAGTCTGCGGCAGCCCTACAGACTGTGGTCTATTTTGTTCATTTCTTTTCGAGAAGAAAGACCCATCCCTTCAGCCATCTCAACTCTGGAAAAAGAGTAATAATGCTTGTCAAAAATGGAATAGGTCAAGTAAGCCAATGGTGCTGAACACCAGTAACTGCATAGTATTTGGCCCTGCTCGTATTCCGGGAGACTGCTTCCTTCTCACATCCTCCTTTTAAGGGCAACCGACTAAAAATTTACGACATGAAGTGCTGTCATTTATATTATTTCACATTCCTTTTCAAATCAAAACACATAAATGTCTCTTGGGCTCCCGGGGTAGCTTTTTAATCTTCTTAAGTATTAAAAAAAAATAAAGATTTATTATAGGGTTTATTGTCTCTCCTTCTTCTTTACTTTTAGGATAAGCATTAAAGTTTGATAATTGTGTTAATTATTTTTCATGCATACTCTTTTTCAGTCAATAAAACAGTTGGTTGTGGATTTTGATGTGGGGAGGAGGGAGACTTCAGGGATGGTTTTAAAACCAATTTATTTTAATTGAATAAGATGATTACTCGAATGAATAATTTTAGATTGCTCACTGTTATGGTGCAAGACCTATACAGCATTATATATTCATATATACACCAAGATAGAATATATTGTACTTTATCTCTAGTTGTTGAGCCATTTGATATGATTTTATTTTATTTTTTTTAATTTCTAAATCAAGCATGTTTTATCTGGGTATTTTAAATAGCAATGAATCCTATTTTGTGTTTGCTATGAAAATATCATGTCACATGCACTATAACACACTCTGCCATGTTGTTTTTGTGCATGCTTAAGTAATCAGTGCATTTGTGTATTGTGTTTGTGTGTATTTTCCAATGCCATAAGGATTTTTAAAAATGTTTATAGGATCATAAGGGTTTCCCATTCTTTAATTTCCAATGGTGACTGAGAAATCAAAGCTACAAGCAGAAATCAGTACATGAAAAAAAATCTGATTGTTTCCAACAGTTTCTTCATCTAGGTTCTTGAATTTTGTAGTCTCAATTTAATTTAAACTGTTATTATAGTTGTCGTCATCATCATCATCATCATCATCATCTAAATGGTAGAATATATGCCGCAGGAGTAGCTTCTACTTTTACTTGAGTTCATTCCGATTTGCAATTTTTGTCTTTCCATTTTTTATTTATAAAATTCATACTTATACAACTTGGTAAACCCAAGACACTAGTTTGCTAGTTTAATGTTTTAAACATAAAATTGTAACATTCACAGAGGGAAGGCTAGGCTAGCAAGAGAAGTCTTTATGGTGTGACAAAAGCATTATGAATTATTTATCTTTAATATTTCCTATTTCAATATCAATGATCTGCATGTATACATTCTTAAATGCATATGCTCCCACAGATGACAACTTTGAAATGATAAGGTACCGAGTTTTATCAGGAGAACACTTGCCTAGTATTTGACCAACATCCACGAAGCAGACTGTCAACCTCCAGCTTGAGTATCCAGATAAAAATCCAGGATTATTTTCTTTACTGAAACTTTTATTGAATACATGGCCTGGTATAGGCAAAGTATAAGTAACTCTAAAATCCCAAGGCATCAGACCATAGCATATAACAATGACTTTCCCAGCCAAACCCCTCAAATGTCCACGTAGCTCGTGTAAACAAGTTTGCTGTGTTGTGGGAACCATCTGCTATCTTCTTCATACCTGCTAGAATGTCCTTGAAAGTTTTCCAGACTGCCGGCTCTCAGTAAACTTCCATAGAACTGGAGAGGTTTGGTATCTCTAATTAACCCAATCAAAGGCAATGACTTCCCTTACTCTAATGAAAACAGAGAGGCACATAGCTGCCAAATTTTCACTCTTGTTTATAGACTGCATCAGTAAAATAATAAACTACAACAAACATACTTAAGATTCCTCCCATGGTACATAGCATGCTGGATAACTACATTTTGCTACAATGTCATCTAAACCAATGTAGTTACCATGTATAATTAGTCTCTCATTCAGCTTTTTGGATAAGCTGGGAAAATTAGGTTGAGTCAATCATGATTCATTTAAACATGTGTAAGTGGTATGGTAGGAGAAGAGCAAGCAGAGCTGGGAGGAAGAGTTAAGCATGTGATCAGCCTAGAGTCGTTGTGTTCCCACAAGTGACCAAAGTCCAACCTATCCTGAATTTCTTATCCCTTATCTGGTGCTAATTTAATGTTGAACTTTAGTTCATTGGATTCTTGTGTATAGGCTTGAATAAACCTTCTGTGCTGCAAACATGTGTGTCCTGATTCTTTGCCCTGACAGGTAAGTACATATATTAGTGTTGAGAAACATATGATGGGATTCCATTCCATTCCATTCTTATCCTCCATTCTCCTGCCCATATCTAGAATATCAAGGTCACAAAGTCTGCACTGGTGTTTCTCAACCTTGGTAACTAAGAAGTGTGGACTTCAACTCCCAGAATTCCCCAGCCAGAATGACTGAAGTCCTCACATCTTAAAGTTGTCACCATTGAGAAACTTTTTTGGGAGGGGGGGAATCTGATTGTCACTTCATCCTAGATATTAGAATTAGAATACTCTTAGTACTACCGTTAAAAAATAAGATAGGGGTGAGATGGTGAGGTTCATTAAACATTATAAGTCATACTAGGTAAAGTTGTCATAGCCATCACTAGTTGCAAGCTAATATTAGCATATGATGAAAAATGTGCTTGAAAAGGCAGTCTTGATAGTGGTGGAAAATAATTCCTCAAGGAAAAAGGTTACAACACTGTGTTATTATCTCACCTGATTGCAGCACAATTCATTCCCTCATCTAAAGTGTGAGTAATTTTGTTCCAAGTAAAAAATAATTATACATAGCTATAACATGAACTTCATTACAGAAATGGCTATATACAAGATGGAATTATAAAGAAAACTTTAGCATATTAATAAAACATGTCAAAGATGGTTATTTTCTCCTTCCAAAACTAATGCAATTGAAGCAAGTTTGCACTGCGGTAACAATTATAAAAGCAAATGAACATTTTTTTCCATGCAGATGTAGAGTGCGTTGGCATTTTCCCAACATCTGTGTCACCATCAATCTGCCTTTAGGTATTGCTGCTCAGTGTGTATAATGTTGTTAACAACAGACATAACATTATAAAACTACAATTAAATGAAGGTGGTTGGAAGATCCATTAAAATGTTGTCTTCTGTTAGAGCCCCATTTGCAGAATTTTAATAGGATCTGTATGGAGACTGCAAATTTTGTTTAATTATGCAAAAGCTGTAAGATGGTTGTGAGTTCTTTACATATGCTGTCTTAGTCTTGTAGGAGAAAATGTCAAGCACACCAGTTGTGAATAGTCTCAAGCAGAACCTCTATTGTTAGTTACAAGAACCTCACCAGACTGGCTACACTCTTTGGGAATGGCCAGATAAGTCTTCAAGGATTCTGG
Source organism: Protobothrops mucrosquamatus (assembly GCF_001527695.2). NCBI lineage: Eukaryota > Metazoa > Chordata > Lepidosauria > Squamata > Viperidae > Protobothrops > Protobothrops mucrosquamatus. The sequence goes on along the minus strand of NW_015390597.1, from coordinate 118,994 downwards.
GGAAGGTCAGTTTGGTGCCACTTTCTTCATTGCAAGGACTCTGAGCTTGGGCCCCTCTTAACACCTCCTGCTCGTCTAGCTGAAGATACCACTCCAGAAAAAGATCTAACTATCTGAAGATAATCAAATTATCCCAGGTCTGATATAATCAATGTTATAATGTTTCTATAAATTTCTCCACAATGGTCAATTTGACTTGCCTCCAGAAGTTGTGGCTGTTCCAACACTGGAAGTTTTTTTAAGAAGAGACTGGACAACCATTTGTCTGAATGGTATAGGGCAGACATGTCAAACACAAGGCCCGGGGGCCAAATGTGGCCCGCGAAGTGGTTTCATGTGGCCCGTGAAGCCATCCTGGAAACAGTGAGGGAACGGCCCCCGCTGCCTTGGCCCTGGCCCAGGCCGGCCAGGAGCCAATGTACAATTTTGTGGTGGCCATCTATGCTGAAACGCATTCAGTCTTAGCTCCACAAGGCCGTCTGGAAACAGCGAGGAACCAGCCCCTGCCGCGTCGACCTCACCCCCTGGGTGCATGCTGGGGAAGTGTCACCCTTTGTGAGGAATGAAGAAATGTACCATGCCTTGGGGCTTGCCCCAGTCCCACCCCTTCTGCCAGAGACCCTCAGATCTGTCCCACTCCTGCCCAGGCCCCCACAGGCACCCTTGACGCGAACGATGTAGAGCTGGCCATGCCCACCCAGTAGGCCGCACCCACCCGGCCCCCCCAAGGGCAACCGCAATGCTGATGCGGCCCTCAATGAAGTTGAGTTTGACACCCCTGGTATAGGGTTTCTTTCCTGAGCAAGGGATTGCACTAGAAGACTTCCAAGGTCCCTTCCAACTTTGTTACTCTGTTTGTGACTTACAACTACAACATGGCCAATACGAGGGGTGATTGGAGTTGTAATTCAGCCACCTCTGCAGGCTGACATTTTGCCCGAGGCTGCTTTGCAGATGCAAATGTCTTCCTGTTTCCAAGGAGTCAGATTTGGAAACGAGAATGGCTTAATGGGATTCTAGTCGCGCACTGCAGCAAATAAAACAGAATGTAATCTGGCTTTAATAGCCATACTTTTCTTCAAGCAGCCGAGACAGGCATTTCTTGTTTCGCATCTTGCATTTTCATGCTAGCCCCCAAAATTACATTCCTATTCATCTCCTGATTAGACAGGCCGGATATCTTTCTTTGGGACTGTATTTGATAAATGATTAAACGCAGCCTTAATTCTCCAAAGGAAATTCAGCCAGACAATCTGAATTACAAAGTTTTTGTTCCTGCAGATCTTTGATGTGGGGGGACTTCAGATGCTTTCTTCACAGAACTGTGTGGTCATTTAGAAGCAAGCAGCTTCCATTGTTCTTTTAAATGGAACCCATTAAATAACTTTTGGGTGCCCTGGAGCTATGTTGCATCATCACGGCAAGACTGTTTTTGTTTTTTTCCAGAATTATTGTTTCATTTCTGTTTGGTTGGTGGGTGGATCAGTAGTGCCATCAATTGCTAGATTATGGAAGCCCACCAAAGAATCACCAAGACCTCTCCCATTAACACTGAGGGGGCAAGCCACTAGAATATAAGTTGAGAGCAAACCCCACTCCCTTCTAGTACTGATGATGTTCCATAGTTTGATAATGAAATGTCTGCAAGAAAACCACCATGCTCAGAGAGCACTAAGGACTCCACAGCTCAACACTGAGTTACAAATATTCTCTTCTATCAAATTATGGAATCATTTTTAGAACATCGCGTCATGCTTTCTCCCCATTACTTGAAAGAGTCTCCAACTTACATTCTTATCCTAAACATAATCAGAAGCACCTAGTGAATGTTTCGCAACATGGGAGGGAAGAAAAATTCCTCGTATTGCTCAAAGCATTTTGGGATCTTTTTGCTCTAAAAAGCCACAGCATATTTAACTGCATTTTAAGGCAGACAGCATCACTGTAGGATTGGGTCATGGCTACTAGAACTGACTAAATGAAGGAAAAAAGGTTTCCTGAAATAGCATGGTTATTTGTGGCAGATAAAATTGAGAATGCTATTTTGCCCAGCATCTTCTGGGCAGGAGAAAATTATCTAGCAATTTAGAAAAAGACTGTTCCTCTGAATCATTTACCTCTGTTAAATTCATTCACTGAAATTTGTGTTGTCAGTTTTTTTACTGGGGTGATATAAGAGGCAAGGAAGTAAAATTCTTAAGGGTCGGCATTAATAACCTGTATGTGGGTTCCAAAGTCTGATAAAGAAATCAGAATAAATGAAGGACTCAAGATGACTCAAAAGAATTCTTGTCATTGTCTTCAGTAATAGTAATGAGGTTATTCCCAGGTGAAACTGACATCCTCAATCCTTTTCGTGGTGGAATTTGAAAGTGGGAGTATTGGGTTTCACTTGAACAATCTAGGATCTAAAGTTACCCCCATGTGAAACCAAGATATTAAACATTGGCTTACAGTCAGCTTTCGTTGAAACTGTCATCCTAGTTTCCCAGCTGAGTTGAAGCATAGTGGGCCAGAAGCTTTCTGGTTTAAATTGTGGTTTACACAAAAGGAAGCATGAAAGTTGTCCATTTGAGGTCAAAGGATCCATCCATAATTTATTAAGCCAAGGTATCATCATACAGATCAATTCAGAGTCTAGGCAACAATTCTTCATAGGTTTATAGTATCTCTGAAGGGACAATACTCAGTTAACAGGGTTATACAATAGCCAAGAGGATGGGTTGGGAATCAAGTAGTCCTTGACCATACTCTTATTGAGCTACCACCAGAACTGAGCGGTACAACTGCACCATGGCCAAGTGGCAGCAGAATATTGATACATCCAAAACCACCTTTTCTTCATTCACTAACCAGGTTGGTTACTCTGTTTTAAATGTTTCTTCTGCACTTTCTAGATGTATACCTCCATAAGTGGCTGCCACAAAGACGAGGGGGTCAATCTATGCTCCAAAACACGTGAAAGCAAGACAAGAAGCAATGGATGAAAACTAATCAAGGAGAGAACCAACCTAGAATTAAGGAGAGATTTCGTGACAGTTTTTTGATTTTATTCACACTGATAACTTGAACCTTTAAAAATGAAGAAAATAAGTTTTTGTCAATATTACCCTGATTTCTAAAATGTTAATGTTGATGGGCCACACACCACATAATTTATTAACTCCAAGTCTGCTACAAATAAGAGACTTACTATATATTTCCTTTAATCCTAGGAAGATCTGTTGAAAATTGATGCTTGTTTACATGCTCTACATTTCTCATTCTGATGAATCTCCAAATCTGAGCATAACTTTCCAGCTACTAACTGAACCCCAGCATCAGCTGATGGCCTTAAATCAATTGCCAAGTTACCTTTATCTATAATCACCAGGCATTGAATTTGTGATCTTTTCCAACTGAACCTGCTTTAATAGATACGCACCATCAATATTTATTAGCCATAACATTAGTAGTAATGATTAGGTTTTCAGGAAAAAAGACACAAAAAGACAGTTTTTGGCCAACTTGACTAGTGCAAAGAATTACTGGTCCTGACATATCTTACAATTCTTGTTAAGTCAATAATTATTCTAGAGTGGTTTCTTCTCTTACTTTTACCCTTTAGAACTAAATCTGGTTTTGCCACTAATACGATAGCAGGAGATTTTTTAAAAAAAATGTAAAAAAAGAGATTTGATGGGTCGAAGTTCAAGTTCTAAAAAGGCATAGATTATTCAGTTTGTCTTTCAACAAATACTGGACTAGTCCCTGAAGGGCATTTTATCCTATTATTTGTCTCTAGTCTCCCACAAGCATACAATCAATAAAGCAAAATGAGGCAAACAACATGAAACACCAAAGTAAACCAACCCATGTTGAATCTTCTGTGGACTGACAATCTCCATGCTTTGGCATATATTGTGCAAGATAACAAATGTGCCAAAGAGTATTCAGCACTGAATTTTGACAAATTCATCTTACCCTTCCACGACTACACATCTATTGTTGGGTTCAACCAGTAAATGATTCAAACTAATAGAAGGTCCACATTTGTGATATAACAGAATAACAGAGTTAGAAGTGACCTTGGATGTCTTCTAGCCTCTGCTCAAGCAGGAGACTTTATAACATTCCAGATAAATGGCTGTCCAATCTCTTCTTGAAAACCTCCAGTGATGGAGCACCCACAACTTCTGAAGGCAACCCGTTCCACTGGTTAATTGTTCTCACTGTCAGGAATTTTTTTTTCTTAGTTCCAGATTGGATTTCCCTTTGCTAAGCTTCCATTCATGGTTTCTTGTCTTGCCCTCAGGTTCTTTGGAGAATAGGTTGACCCACTCTTCTTTGTGGCAACACCTCAAATATTGGAAGACTGTTATTAAAGATAAGGGTGTAGGAGAAGAGTAGGCAGAGCTGGAGGAGGGAGTAAAACATGTCATCAATTTTGAGTCATTGTGCAGCTTGAAGAGATTCGAGTCCAGCCCCCCTTTAATTCTGTTGACCCTTATCTAGTGCCAATTTAGTGTGGACCATTAGTTGACTAGATTCTTCCATATAGGTCACAACAATAAACTTTTCTATGCTAATAACCCTGTTTAATTGCACCTGATGGTTGTGGAATGGGACATACTTCGTCGCAAAAGAAAGTCAGCCATGTTCCTTCTGCTGGTTTTTTGTTTTTTTGTTTTTGAAGGGACTGCAGTAGCTAATCACATGACCTTAATTCCAAGTCATAGTGAATTTAATCAAATGTCTTGTCCAGTATCTACCAAAAGTTTCTCAAAGGTAATAGTGTAGTTTTGTTCCTAAAAGGTGTCAAGAATTACAGGTAGATCTTTCAAGAATATAGATTAAGTAATACTATTTAGTTATATAGATGATAGAATAATAGATCCAATGAGGTGTAATGGTTAAGGCATGGGGCTAGAAACAGGGAGACTGGGAATTCCAATCCCAATGAAGGCATGAAGCTAGCTGGGTGACAAATGCTACAAAATAGAATTTAATTTAGGACATTAATACATGCATCAGAAAAAAAGTGACTATTTTTTTTATATACTTAAGTAATTGAAACAGTAGCATTTTCTATGCATGTTGAAAAATGTGCAATGCAACTGTCCTTTTTTCCCCCCTCTCTTAATCTCCTATTCTGTCTTTCTCAACCCTATCCGTTTCTCTGTTGTTTCTTTTCTCCAGGAGGTATGGCTATGTTATCACACCCTGTTAAGAGAATAACGCCTTGAACCAATAGAACATTAGCACATACCCCATTGGTGGCCAAGTCAACTTCATCACTCAAACACTTCCCCTTTTCCCTTCTTTTCAAAGTCATTTGATGCCACTTTGCAAAGCCTCAATTCCCTTGGAAACCGTTACGTTCGTAAGTTGGAATTGCCCAAGTGAGAGTTGTTATGATCTCACGCTGGAGGTGTTGTGGAAAGAGATGCTAAGAGCTTGCATGAATATTTAATGTACTAAGAAGGGTTGAATTATTTGCTGCATAAACCATACAAACAGTTTAAATCGCTAAACTAGCACTATAATATAAATTTACTTATGGAGTTGTGCTGCAATAATGTGTTCCTTCCTTAGGATTTTGATGATGTTGTTTCATTGTCCACTGCCCAAGAGTATATTAACAGTACAGTTAGCTTCTGGTAGAATCAGTTATGATGGGCTACATATTCTTATTTTAGCTGTTTATCTTCTTTGCAGAAAGCAACAAGGTAAAATATCATAAAAACATAATATATTGCAAAGCATGCCAACAATTGCATGTTTGTGTGTGTGTGTGTGTGTGTGTGTATGTGTCTATGTATGACCTTGAAGCCTAGCTAGCTGAGATTTTGGGGAAGTTGTGAAACAAAACAAAGAGATAACTGAACCAGTTAACAGATTACATCCCAGTTGCTGTTCAACTCAAGAGAGGTGAAATCTCAGAAGAAGAATTTCAGAATATAAAAAGGGACTCCATTTCAATGAACTGATTATAAATGAGGCTGGGAAATTCTTCTTATAGTTTCCAGGATTCTGTAATTGTCCCAGATGACCATTTTTTTCATTTAAAAAGTTAGTTCTTCTTTGTCTTGCCCATTTTTGGGGGACTTGACAGTATTTGTGTCCCTCCATCATTTAGAATAAGGGTGGTCATCATATAGTTTATGAACCAACACCCACCCCCAAAACTCTGGCTACTAATGCTCTACAGATGATATATTTGGGTTTTTAAAGGAAGAGTAAAGACATCTGGGGTAGATAGCCTCAATGGATCTAACAGAGGAGAACAAAAATAGAATCGGAAAATCAAGTTGAAGTTGACTCCTATGAACTTTTTCAATGTGGTCACATAATGTTCCTGGTAGCAATGTGGAAACTGTTTGCCATTGTCTTACTTTATACCTTGTTTTTATTTGTTTGCATGTTTGTTTTATTGTCTGGTTTAAATTTAGCTTCTTTTTCTTCAGGATCCTATCTAAGTACTAAGAGTAGCTACCTTCTGCTTAGCTTTGAAGTCTAGATGGGCCACTCACTCAGGTTGTGAAACCGATATAGCAAAAAACCACCTCTTACTTAATTTGTCCATATAATATTTCAGTTGAGGAAACAATGGGGATTTAGCTAAAAGCTTTACCAAACAGGATAGAAAAAGGAAAAAGCTGTTTTAACTGCCCCCCCCCCCCCGATCCTAGTAACCTCTTTACCTCCATCTTTTTTTCTTTCCTAAAAAGGAAGAAAGAAAAGTTAATTTACTCCTAGTAATAATAATAATAATAATAATAATAATAATAATAATAATAATAATAATAATAATAATAATAATAATAATAATAATAATAATAATAATAATAATAATAANCTACTAGTAATAATAATAATAATAATAATAATAATAATAATAATAATAATAATAATAATAATAATAATAATAATAATAATAATAATAATAATAATAATAATAATAATAATAATAATAATAATAATAATAATAATAAAGTTGGAAGAGACCTTGGAGGTCATGGAGTCCAACCCCCTGCTCAGGCAGGAAACCCTATACCATTTCGGACAAATGTCTGTCCAGTCTCTTCTTAAAAACTTCCAGTGTTGGAGCATTCACCACTTCTGGAGGCAGGTTGTTCCACTGGTTAATTGTTCTAACTGTCAGGAAGTTTCTCCTTAGCTCTAAGTTGCCTCTCTCCTTGATCAGCTTCCATCCGTTGCTTCTCGTTATTTTTATTTCTAACTATTGCCATTATACATTTCTATTGGCTTTTTCCTCTCCAAATCTCTGTTTAGCAGTAATAATCAAGGGGAAAAAAAGAGTTAACACAGCTGGACAGCAAATGTGCAACACAGTCATAAAGGCTTCTCATTCAGCCAATGATGGGAAATCAAGGAGCTTGATAAAACAGAAAGGGACAACTCGCCTCAGCCAACTTGCTACAGCCAGTTCACCGTGGGACAACTTGCTGCGGAAGAATGCAACAATTCAGTGTAATTATTTGAAATAGTTTTAAAAATCATTTTATGTTTTTATCATTCACATTTCATTTTGTCCCTCCTTTGGCATCCTTTTTTTAATGATTCTTTTTCACTCTTTCTTCGATATTAGTGTAACTCTTGTCCCGCAGCGAATTGGCCCTGGTGAGTGGGCCATTGCAAATTCTCCCATGGCAAGTTGGTTGTGGCAAGTTGTCATAGACCAAGGGTAGGCAACCTTGGCTCATTTATGACTCCTGGGCTTCAACTCCCAGAATTCCTGAGCCAGCAGGTTGAGGTCCACAAGTCATAAAAGAGCCAAGGTTGAGTCCACGAGTCATAAAAGAGCCTACCCCTGTCATAGACCCTGATAAAACCACCCATTTTTTTTAGTACCTTTAAAAAAGCAGTGGTCAATATGAATGACAAAACAGCTGGATTTAGGGGCATTATAAGATGGATAGAATGGACTAAATGTTTTATTCTATCTGTGCTGATCTGGATTCATTCTCCTTCATTAGATTTGTTAGCAACGAGGTAAGGCAGTCATATAGCAAAGCTTCTAGAACTACTTATTTTAAAAGAATAAAATAACTCCAGGAACTTGTCATCCAGTACAATCTACTTGGTGAATATTGTTGGCTTGAGAGATGTATGTATGTATGGGAGATAAGACCCGGATTATTTGTAAGGCACCGTGAACCCAGAACTCAGAATTACTGGATAAATCAAATGTGTGAGATTCATATGGCATAAAAAGCTTTGTTTCGATTCACCAAAGCTTTAAGGCTAAACTCACTTACTGCATTATGATATTTTGCCCTTCTGGCTTAGTGTGTTTTGTGAACCTCACCACTCCTATTTACAAGCTGTTATTCATCGCGGAACCATTCAGTTGTGGTTATTCCATGCATCATGCTTAGGCAAATGATAG
>NW_015390597.1:105831-107243 GCF_001527695.2 Protobothrops mucrosquamatus | reverse complement strand
TGGATGGATTAGAATCCAATGAAAGTAATGGATTATTCATTACAACTGCATTTCTGTTCAGTTTTATAGTCCATCCAATCACTATTATTAGTTTAAAAATACTTATCTTCTACTATCGGTGGCTCAATTAGGTTATTTTAGACTCTGGATGCAAAGGGTCCTGGCTCTTGAGATGACAATGTGTATTAGTGAAAAAATGCGGTCAGTCAATTCTACTGCTCTTTTGAGTAATTTGCTGAGGTAGAGCCTCTGGGTGTCTGCCCCCAAATCTTAGCTGGATTGCACCCTCTAAATCCATGCAATTTATGCAACAATTTTGTATGAGTCTATGCAATTCGGGTAAAAAAAGTTCATTCTAATTAATTTGTGCCTTTCCCTCCTTCAACCCATACATCCTATTCCTGATCCCCCAACTTAAATGAAATAGTTGACTGTTATCCAAGAAGAATTTTCACGATAGCCATGTAAACATTCAAGATTTCCATAAGAATTTATCCAGGTTGAAATGAGAATGCAAGGCAAACATGTCTTGGTGGGACAATTTTAGCCTCTTACCTGCAATCTGTTGCTTCTCTTGCTGTCTGTTCTGTGGTTTTTGTTTGTTTAGGGAAAAGAGGCATACCTCAAAGTAAGAAAAATTGGTTTGCTTAGAAAAACAATCCCATGTTTTTCAGACTGTCATCTTCAAATCTGGAACTCTCAAGAGCGATTTGGCAGGACTTTGATCATGCATGACCTATGAATTTTGAAACCCAAGAGGGAAATCCCTGAGCATCAAATTCAGAAAAATGTTATTTCCTACTATTCCAGTCTATTATCTAAACACGGGGTATACTGTGGGGTTTTATGAGAAGAACATGAGAAAAGTGTTAAGATGAGTATTTATCCAGCTTGCTTTTCAGACTTTCAAAAACTTTCTGAAGCTGAAGTTTCCTGTCTCAACATAGGAGTCACAGTCCCACATGCTCTTACCACTGCTGGGACCACTTTGGCCTTGATTTTCCTCATCCTCTGCAAATCCTCCTTCAGGCCCTGGTGCTTCTCCAGTTTCTCATTCCTGATATTGCTGTCACTTGACACCACTACATCTATCACTACCGCATGCAATTCTGCCCAAGACCGAATCATTGGATTAGGTTTCTTGAGTATAGATTGCCCAACTCTTTCCCTTCCTCTTACAGTAGCTAGCAGTAAAATAAAACAGAAAGAATGGTATAAAAATGCTGGTTCACTAAGCTCAAACTTTTTTTCCCCCTTCCCCAATATCTGCAATACCCCATGGCACAAATCTAGCTTGTACCTAAATTGGCTTGAGCACATTGCTTTTATGACTTTGAGACAATTTCTAGAAAAGGTTAGTGAGGGTAATGGCAACATTGCCATGCCAAGGGAAATATCTTATGAATATATTT
>NW_015390597.1:68991-100626 GCF_001527695.2 Protobothrops mucrosquamatus | reverse complement strand
GCAGGACTGGCCTAGGGTAATTTTTAGGGGGGTTTTAATTATATTTTAAATTCGACAAATATTTAATATTCTTTTTAATTAATTTTAAATTTGTATTGTTTTGTATGTATTTTAAATAGATTGTCAGCCGCCCTGAGTCCTACGGGAGAAGGGCGGGATATAAATTCAAATATAAATAAATAAATAAATAAATAAAATAGAAACTATATCCCATTTATTTTCTTATTGCATTAATGATTCCTCCTCCTCTTCCCCCTTCCATAAAGAAATAGGGCAGCCAGGGTAAAAGCCACTGAGCATCAGTGCATCCCATGTCAAGCATTTCTTAGAGTTAATTAAGCATGTTGAAGAATAGCCGATGTCAAAGTGGCTCTCTTTTAAAGAGTTATGCTTTTAAGATTCAAGATGTGAAAATTGGCATGACTTCTCCCCTCTTTTGAGAGAATTCATGTTTTCATGAAACTTTCTTTCAGGGGAGGGAGGGAAGAGAATAACCTTTTCTGAATCTTAAATTGGCCCAGAGAAGGATGTGACGTTCTTTCTTTTTTAAGGGAGGATAAACTTTCCCAAGCTATTTTGAGAACAGAAAGGTGACGTGTAGATAAACTTTTCAAGTTTGCGTGACCCAGATTTCTGTTTTTATCCACCCAACCCATACCATCTGAAAGCTTCCTTTTATTTGTCATGTCTACCCAGCCATGATAAATGATGTTCGTTTCTTACACTTTTCTGGCAACAGAGAAGCAAGCAATTGGAAAGGAGGCGTTAACGTGAACTGAGGCCGTGGGGTACTTAAGGATCTTAGATTGGTGACTGCAAAGAAAGGACAATATTTTGATATCTAGAGTTTCTAGAACTCTTGGAACAGGCATGTCCGATTAATGAGATCAGTTAGAATTCTATGAGCGATCTGATGGCTGTAGTTAGACCATGAATGGACCATCATCGTGCAAAGGTGTCCGAATGACAATCAGAATTGGCCTTGAAGATCTACTCAGACATGGCCTTGGAGATCTACACTCATTAGGCCATTGAGAGTTAACGTAGTAGTGAAAGTATTGTTCTAAGAAGGGGAAACTCAGATTCCCATCCACAGATGTTTCCGGGGTGGCTTGATAAATAGAGCAAAACAGGAAAGCTCGGGAAAAAATAGCGAGATCTATTCGAATTTAGTTCTGAAGTCAATGAGAAATTGCTTGGTAAGTATGTTTCAGCAAGCAACGCCTATTTTAAATATTACCATTAATTTAGAACTATGATGTAATAGTAAAGGTGAAGGCTTACCATAAAAATTTAGTTTGAAATCCTAGCTATCTGGAAAAACAATAGTACTTATATATTGATGAATGATTTTGTGATGGTTTTTTCCAACCCTCCTTTGTAAAATAATTATTTAATCCCCAAATGTGGTCCTAAATTAGTCAGAAATACAACCAGTGCTTTCTGATAAATGACTTTGTGCTAAATGTAAGCAATGTCCCACATCTTTGAGCCCTGATTGGCATAGAAAATGTGTCAGATTTCCTTGTATTCTTTTAAGTGAAAGTGAATTTTCTTAAATTAATTATAATTATGGTAAGGGCATCATCAAAACAATACCCTTTTTCTTTTTGTATTGCAATAAAGAAATTGTAGCAATATGAAATGAATCAAAGAACATTTCACACTTTAAGGAAAATACATCTTATTGTTGCCCTTGTTTAAATAATACTTTATTTAGAACACTTTAGCATTTAATATATTATTCAGACTAGTTTAATTTATTAACCTGTTAGTCCAAGTAAAGTTTAAAAGGTATTTTTTGATAACTGCGCAACAGAGTATTTTTACATATCTCTGGGAAGAAAATTTGTTGTATCAACAAAAATATTTAAAATAATTTTTAGGTTGGGAAAACAGGCCTTAAATATTGTCATTCTTCTATATATTCTTCTAAGCTCCTCAAGTACTAAAATCTTAAACATTGGCTTTATATTTTAGATATATTGAATAGTCTGGCTGTAATTTTGCGTCTTTTAAACACAAAACCCTTCAATCAATTCAGTTTCTAAAGTGATGTTTACATTGCCTGCGTTATTTAACATGTCAAAACTAAAATAATACCTAGAGACTTTTCAAAAGAAGAGACTTGGATAATGATTGCATTGAAAATAAGACTGATTGATCTACCTAGTATACAATATAATATTTTTTTAAAAAGAAATCTTTCACCCACACAACTGACTCATATATCACATGTGCACACTGTTCTTCACCTGTTTCACAGAACAATTAAAACCACTATGTATAAGGGGATAGACTGGTGGCTTCTGCCATCATATTAGACACACTAAAAACTGGCCGTACGTACAGGTAGTCCTCAACTTACATCAACAATTGAACCCAAAATTTCTGTTGATAAGCAAGATAATTGTTAATTAAGTTGGGCCCCATTCAGTGGTGGGATTCAGCCGGTTCCTGCCCATTTGGTAGAACCGGTAGCTAATTTTTGTTGAGTTCAGAGAACCAGCTGAACCCATGCTGCTGCTGGAAGTCCGTTCTAGGCTTTGGAGGCCTGGAGGAGGTCTCCCAGGCCTAGAACGGCCCACCGGAAGTGCATGGATGTCACTTTCAGATGTCCATTCTAGGTCTGGGAGGCCTAGAGGAGGCCTCACAGGCCTAGAACGGCCCACCGGAAGTGCATGGATGTCACTTTCAGAAGTCCATTCTAGGCCTCTGAGGCCCAAGCCTGCATCCACACAGAGAACTGGATGTTCAGGTATTTGAATCCCACCACTGGCCCCATTTTACAAACTTTCCCACCTCTGTCATTAAGCAAATCACTGCAGCTGCTAAGTGAATCATGCAGTCATTAAGTGGAATCTGGCTTCCCTTCCCCCGTTGACTTTGCTACTCGGAAGCCAGCTGGGAAGGTTCCAAATGATGCTCACATGACCCCAGGATGCCGCAACTGTCCTAAATACACGCAGTTTGCCAACCACCCGAACTCTGATCACGTGACCATGAGGATGCTGAGACAGTCGTAAGTGGGTGGACACATTATGAGTGCCACTGTCATTTCAAATGGCGAATAGTTGTAAAATGAGGACTACCTGTACTGGAGCATCGTAACAGGTCTACAGCATTTCAAATGGTCGCTAAACAAATGGTTACACGTGGAGGACGACCATAATTAGAATAATACATTCCCAGTGTTGGGAGGACTTGCCAATTCCTTGGGAACCTTGTTGGAACTCTATGGTTTTCTTCCTTCTACAGTCCCAGCGCCGAGTTACATTTCATCTCCCTGATGGGTCTCAAGAAAGCTGCAGTGACAGTGGGCTGGGAGACCATGAGCCCAGCAGTGCCACCAGTATGTCCCATCCTTTGCCACTGGGTTTCCCTCAAGAGGAGTACTATGAGCAGACCTCACCCAACAGTCGGACCGAGGGAGATGGAAACTCAGATCCGGAGTCCAGTAAGTTTATTGTATTTGATCATATTCACTTTGAAACCACTCCAAGGGGAAGTCTGGCTTGAGAAGGACTTAAGGCAAGAGAAGTGATCTTTAATTGAAAACAAGTTAAGGTAAGCAGGCCATAATTCCGCCCAAAGGTCAGTTGTTGTTTTTTCCTACTTGCCACCGTTTAAATTATTATTTTACCTGTGCTTGCTCGGGGCTATTATGAGAGTCAGATGGTGGATTCAAATTTTAACTTCTGCTTTGAGATGGGGGAAGACTAAAGCTTGACAACCTGTAAATTTTAAAGCATCAATGCTAATTTTGGGAGGCAAATAATAATAATAAGAAGAAGAATAGGAAATAGGAATCAGGAGCAGTAGAGCTATAGGATCAAGAAGAGGGTAACCTTTGAGCAAAGCCTATCCTTGAGTGGTTCTATTTTAATTTCAGTTACATTGTTGGGCAGAATACAAAGGCAGACTTTCCATTTTGACTGGGCAATTGAAGAACCTAAAAATTGCAGCAAAGTTGACAAAGGTATGATACCCCACTTGAGTGATGATGATGATGATGATGATGATGATGGTGTTGATGGTGATGACTTGCATGTAGCTAATGCTTCAAACCTGCATTTTTAATACTTATGAATAGACTGGATGAAATCTTTTGATATGATTTGTTTTCAAATTCCCATGGCTCCAGACAACCCATACTTCCGTTCTTACATTTTTTTAAAAAAAAAAATACCCGAATTATTATGTTACTGTTTCATTGTCAAGCCAAAAAACTTGGGTTGGGAAACAGTTATGCATCCATTCCTTTGCAGCTTCTTTGAGATAAGGCAAACAATGTCTTTGTAGCATCTATCAAAAATCTGAATGATGAATTATTGTTTCTATTTTTAGCCATATTTGATTTGTTTATTTATTTTTTCGATTATGGGAGAGGGTGTCCCACTTGAAATAGTTCAAACCAATATGTGCTACATTCACCTATTGAAGGTTCTGGGTGAGCTCTGATCAATGATCTGCATTAAGTTGAAGAAGTTCAAACCCTAATTCTGCGACTATCAACAGTTCCAATCTTACTGCTGAGGTCAATAAAATGAGGATCCTGATTGTTGGAGGCAACATGCTGACTCTATAAACTGCTTAGACAGGGCTGTGAATCACCGTGAAGAGGTACATAAGCCTAAGTGCTACTCCTATTGCTATTTGCATAATCTATCAGATACTGTTTTTCCTGGACTTTCAGAACAAAGCCCCATGCAAAAAATACTCCTGAGTAGATTAGCAATTATGGGATAAGAGAAAATAACCTCCTATGCATTGGTAACCGTTAAAGAAAGTCACATAGGAGAAATATGACATTTATGTTGATGAAGTCCTGGGAAACTCTCCAATCTTATACATTTGACTGGTGAATTTAACAAATTCATTCATAATCTGGACTAAAACAAAAGAAAAGCAGCAAATAACTCCAGAATGTACTGTAATTCCCCCAAATGGGACCTGGGTAAGCAATTGTAAAGCGACGTTCCTTTGAGCAATCAATTATTCCTAATTCTATGTACACATTATTGTGGGTTGAGCTAGTGGGGAATGCAAAGAAAGGAATCCTGGCATGAAAAAGGCCCGTTCCATGTTGAGAATTAAAAGGAAGGGAAAACGATCAGTCATTAAACTGTGCAGTATCACCATGACTTTCTTTAGAGTGAAATTACTTTGGAATGGGATATGCAGCTGTGGTCCCACCACCAGAAAAAGGGCATTGTAATGTTGTTAAAGATACAGAAAAGAACATTCAGGTGCTTCAAGGGGATGAACCAAATTTCTTAGGAAAAGTGGGGAAAGGTGATGAAAGAAAAGGGACAGGGAACGTTTCATTCCTCTTTGATAATAAGAGAACTAAGGGACAGTTAGTGAAGCTTAGTGGTGGACTTTGGTACCACAAGAAAGGGAGATAGCTATCAGTTGATACCATTTTTCAGAGAGAATTAAGCTAATTTGAAACACTGAATAACTATAGGCATAATGACTATCAAAACTGAGCAAATTGGCTAATGAGCACAGAGAGGGGCTGCAGAAACCTGAATCAGTCCTGAGAGAATGAGAAAAGATGCAGCTACTTTAAGACTTTAAGACTAGGGGACTGGAGGCTAAAACATATAAGGAACGGTTGCTGGAATTGGGTATGTCTAGTTTAATGAAGAGAAGGAGTAGGGGGGATAGGATAGCAGTCTTCCAATATCTCAGGGGCTGCCACAAAGAAGAGGGAGTCAAGCTATTCTCCAAAGCGCCTGAAGGCAGGACAAGAAGCAACGGATGGAAACTAATCAAGGAGAGAAGCAACCTAGAACTAAGGAGAAACTTCCTCAGAGTTAGAACAATTAATCAACCTGCCTCCAGAAGTTGTGAATACTCCAACACTGGAAGTTTTTAAGAAGAGACTGGACAATCATTTGTCTGAAATGGTATAGGGTTTCCTGCCTGAGCAGGGGGTTGGACTAGATGACCTCCAAGGTCCCTTCCAACTTGTTATTGTTACCGTTATTTGAGAAATAGGTGCTTCACACATGGTGTCGTATATTGCAAAACACATATTCCTAAGGATTTGCACAACTGTAATGCTATACATTACTGTTTGAGTTTACTGTATTAGAAGCAGTCAACAGCTTTGAGGATGCAATTATATTTTGCTTATCAGCTTCCCCTATGCATCTGGAAGTGAATGTTTGAAAGAAAGGTTGGGTTAGATTGGTTTTTGAAGGTTGAATCATGGCTTCATCAGTCCGAGAAAGCTAGTTAGGCAGAGAGTCATTGGAAGGTACCTACTCCTGCCACACCAACCTCAGGGATTTCCTCAGAGGTTAGATTGGTTGTTGAAGTAGTCCATCACAGTTGTTCTTCTGCGACTAAGTGACAACCATCTTGAAACACAATTGAGATTACGGTTTTTCTTAGTGCTAATACAGTAGATAGACTGTTCATAATCAAATGGTAAATGCTACTACAGAAAATATGAAATTCCTAGTAAGGACATGCTTTGCTTTTGAAGGATAACTATATACATTTTGTCTGGGTGCAGTTCCTTAACTGTATTGGTTTCCACCATCTTCAAAGTGGCATGTTAAAAAATTAATTTGCAGAGATGGAGCAATTAATCTTACCAAGACACTACTAGGTGATTGATCTTCTACATTTAATCTCATTAGCCTACACATAGGTGAGAGAATGTAGTGGCTGCACACTTCACGACAGGCTTTGACAAAAGTCAACCTTTTATGGACAACCTACAGTGAATGTTCCCATATATCACTTCTAGGGTACTCATTATTCAGATGTTTGAATTAAAAGAAGTGGAAATGGGTGAAGATCAAAAGATCACAGGGTGGGCTGAACATTCCCATTTTAAATTAGTGGATCTTTTGAAGAGTCATAATCATAATGCACCATCATGTCTAGAGAACCTGACATCTTAAGCCTTTAGGAAGTGGGTCCTATCAGATGCATCCATCTTTCTTATTACAGGGGGGAAATTAAGAAGCGGTTATGTAATGTTAGAAAAAACAGATAAAGTTCATAAGTATAGAATAGCATAGATGTTTGAGTTGAGCCAGCATTATGTGTATTTCCTCTGCAAAATATTTAAGTCCAGATGTATATTTCCAGGTCCTTCTAAGAATATAAACGATCTACTCAATCATATTAAAGGTTCATCCAGATTCCTCTATTTGCAATATTCAACATTTTTCTTGGTAAATGACAAGCAGGGCACAATAACTGGAAAATATAGTCACAATCATGCTAGTATGAGAATTGTCTTATCAATGTTTTTTTTCAGTCGTTCTTGTTTCATCCCTCAGTTTTATTTCCATAACTAAAGATCGTTTGCTCCCTTAAACATTATTTGCTGCTGCCCTTACCTCTGCAACATCTCCAAGAAAGCTCTACTGCTTGGTGTCTTTGTACACTGTTAGGCAGCTGTGTAGCTAAAAGCTCTCTGCATCTATAGGTAGAAATTCAACAAAATGATAAGTAAAAAGATGCAGAAGGAAATGAAATAAATAACTGCCTATGAAATAAAGCTACTTTTGGCAGTGGTAGAAGTGGTGGTGGTTGGGTATCAAGACTAGGAAGTCTTCTGATTTCAAAGAACTCTTGAAATTCTTCATATTTCATTAACTACATTTAATAGAGTGATTCATATATTAATCACTAATGCATCCAAAAAATGTATGTCCTTGAACATTATCCAAAACTTCAGCCAGTGACAAATGCTATGGCCCAGACTTCCATAACTGCACATTTTATGGGTTGCATTGTAGATTTCTTTTCTTGGATCAATTCCAGGCCACCCAGTTTATTTCAGATCATAGTTCAAAGTACTGAATCTTACTGTAAATCCCTAATCAAACCGGGCAATAATACATGCAAATCCAAATCTGTCGTCTAGAGAGAATACTAGAAAACTCTGCGATGTTCTAGCACTGAATGTCTTCCACATTCAAGAACTTACATTACATATTGAGGATGGTTTGGTTCTACTAAGTCTTTAGCGCAGGGGTCTTCAAACGTGGCCCTTTTATGACTTGTGGACTTCAACTCCCAGAATTCCTCAGCCAGCGTGGCTGGCTGAGGAATTCTGGGAGTTGAAGTCCACAAGTCATAAAAGGGCCACGTTTGAAGACCCCTGCTTTAGCGATTCATAATTGTTCCTCTACTGCTTGGGATTCCTCCTCCCTGCAAGTTTACCTCAGTTGAGATTTATTACTTTTAGGGATCACCTGAAGCCTCTATGAGGCGAGAATCATTAGTACATTAGTACATGGGTTACATAATCCCCAAATCAGACTGGACAGTCATTTGGAGAAGATGGGCAGCCACACAAATCTTTTAAACCAACTTTATTAAATAAAGTTGTTTCTTTATGCTGAAAAATCAAACAAGATGATAGAGCAGTGGTGGCGAACCTATGGCACGCGTGCCAGAGGCGGCACTCAGAGCCCTCTCTGATGGCACGCGTGCCACCACCCCCACCAGCAGGCTGCCACTGCTGCCTGGAGCAGGAGCCCCGCCCAGCACAAAGGAGGCGAAGCAGTTGACTAGCAAGCTTGAGTAGAGGTGGTAGAGCAGAGGTCACCAACCATTGTCGATTGGTGGACTAGAAGAAAAGGGAGGGGGAAGCATTTTACATACATGCATGCGCGCACAGGGCCGCGAGCACGCACATGCTGCAAATGGAGCAGAGCTAGTGCCTGCGTGACACTAGCCCTGCCCCGTTCTTGTGTGGTGCAGTGCCTTGTATCTGCACCTCACGGCGCGGTGGTGGCCGTTTTTGTGCCTTGCAGCACACTGGCCCATTTTTGCGCCCCTGGTTTTTGCGTGTCAGAGGCGGCACTCAGAGGCGCCTCCCTGCGCCCCCCCCAAGGGCACCACAATGTTGATGCGGCCCTGGCACTTTGCGATAAATAAGTGGGTTTTGGGTTGCAGTTTGGGCACTCGGTCTCTAAAAGGTTTGCCATCACTGTGATAGAGGGTGGTGGGTTGTTCTGTGTGTGTGGGGGGGGCATTTTGGGAGGTGAGCTTATCTTGATCTGATACAATGCAGGCTTTATAAGAGAAATAATGCTTGCTAGTGCGGGAGTGTAGCAAGCTCTTATCTCAATTCTGTTTGAAAATGGCAATCACGTGACTTGGCCAATAGAAAGTTGATGTCACCAAGGTCTGGAATGTCACAGGGAATAAATAACTGTCCTTGCCAACAAAGAATAGGGTAGTCCTTCTCTTCACAATGAACTTTGCTTCTGTTTCTTTTCTTTCTTTCTTTTTTTAAAGTAGGCTGCCTACACCATAAAAAAAGAAGTTCACATGACATTGATATTTCTATTATTTATGAGGCAATGAGGCAATTCTTTTTATGACCTTCTGCTTTTCTCCTCTTCGCCCCACCCCACCCAGGTTTCTTTTTTTTTTCCTTGCACATCTTTGGAAAATAAAAAAAAAACATATTTTTCAGGGTTGATATCTTTTCTGACTTTCCCACAATTCGTTGGGTTCAGAAGGCAGAATTATAGCTTTCTGATGACATGCGTTTTTTTCCCCACCAACCTGCACCTGCTCCTTCAGAAAACATGAATGAGACAAAGGACGAAAGAAATAAAACTGGAAGTCTTCTGTGTTGGCATTAAAATAGCCCGCATTTTTGTAACCTTGTTTTGTAAAGAACTGAGTATTTTTTCTCCCCTGTTTTAGAGCAAATTTAGATAGGGATTGAAATTCACCAGCATTTTTCCTGACTTTTGTTGTTGCTAATTGTCCACCATGTACAGTATCTCCAGCCTGCCAGCAATACTTTACAATGTTACACAAAATACAATGTAGTTTGGAGAGTGGACATTGCAATAACTGGAGACGAGAAGAGAAAGAACAGGAGAAAAATCACAAAATACAAATATCTGCATATAAAAGTGGACAGACTGTGGCAAAAGAAAGCAAAGGATAATTTGTACTAGAGTCATTACTTATGTGAGACGGGCAACATATTAATTAGTTAAATAAGTAAAGTAAATAGTGATGGGCACTTTGAGTGCAATCCCAAAACATCTGAAGCACCATTGGATCACCATTGGCATTAACAAAAATAACTATGAGTTAACCTGGAGATTCTTGGTACAAAATATGTCTTGAGTATGTCACTGCATTGATAGAGAGTTTTCACTGTATCTATTTGAGCTTTCTCATGGGAGAAAGGTAGATTATTAATGCAAGATGGTAAATAATGAAGTGACCTATGCAAATTCATGGAATTAAAGAAGTAAAACATGTAGCAAATACAGTTATTATATTTCCTACTGAAATGATATTTATATGGACAGGGAATTGAAATGTTTACCCAAAGGGCAACTTAACTCATCTACACATTGCACCTAATACGTGTTAAGCTCCATTATGGAAAGCTGTGTATTGGTCTCCATTGAACCCACCTTCAACCTCTCTTGGAGGTGGCTTCTGTGTTACCTTTATTACCTATCAACAGGTACTTTTGAACAGTCCTGTATTTAAACATAGGGTTTTTTTTAGTGTCCGGCCATCTCTAAAATTAAGCAAATGAGCCAGTCAAATAAAGAAGGCTAATAAGTAATATCAACCATTATCTTCCAGCGCTAATGGGCTCATTAAAGATCTCACTAAACATGAAATTGACTCTTGCAGAAGAGGATTTTTCAAGAAGGACATAAGGACATTTAAAATACAAATCCTGTTGCACAGAGGTGAATGTGTAACCGACATAATTAAGTGCTCTTTCAGCAGATATTCTGATCTACAGTAAGAGAATAGGCTCAATATGATGCGTTCAGTATATATAGTACGTGTCTATGTAGGCAATGCTTACATGTATTTACAGTTTCAGAGGAACCTCTTCTTTGGAAGGGAACAAGATACAGTTTGATATCTAGGAATAAATAAATATATTCATTCATTCATTCATTCTGGATTGGTCTTGAGGTATATTGACTGATCACCTAAGTAAAAAAAAATATTGTAAAAATACAATACTTTGTATGACTTGATCTTTAAGTAAAGCCCTAGGTAAAATTGCTTTAACTAATTTCAGATTGTGCAAAAGCCACATTACACAACAGGTATGGATAGGGTTTTCTTTAATAGATTTCAAACCAAATGCACATTCCTTTTTTTTTTCATTTAAAAAGTGCTGAGAAATTTTTATTCAATAAATATAAGAGAAAGAGAATTGATAGATGGGTCCATCAATGCAATTATGTGTTGGTGTTCTTTTAGTACATAGATGTCAGGATTTTGAATGTAACCAGTAGTGTAGCATTGTGTTATATCACAACTTTCCTCCCATCCCAGTGACCTGAAAATTCTTCATTTTCACAGTTGTCTAGCCAGTATGTATGAACACACAATGGTGTTCTGTATGCTTGAGTTAGTTGTATCTGTTGAATTAGGGCAGTGTGCATAGGGAAAAATACCTTCATTTATTTTTTGTTAAGCATGTAGAAAAGTTCTTAAAGTTCACAAATACAATGTCATAAATATTAGATTAAAACAAGATTGCAGGAGAGGAAAGCAAAAATTGGCCACCTTCATGTAAGAAATACAGAAAAGAGAACAAATGTCTTGAATTTTGACAGCTATTTTGCAGGGGAGACTTATATTCTTGGAAATATTCTTCTCCCGAACAGTACACACCATTTAAAATAAAAATGTAAATCTCAAAAGATTTTTTCATTTTTTATATTTCTATCTATCTATCTATCTATCTATCTGTCTGTCTGTCTGTCTGTCTGTCTGTCTGTCTGTCTGTCTGTCTGTCTGTCCGTCCGTCCGTCCGTCCGTCCGTCCGTCCGTCCATCCATCCATCCATCCATCCATCCATCCATCCATCCATCCATCCATCTCTATCCACCCTTTCTATTCCTCTTTTATTTCATTCTGTCTTCACTCTCAATTATTCTTGCAATAAACTATTGGAGAAAACATTTATAACATAACACAACAAGCAAAAAAGTAAAAAAAGAAAAGAATAGATTGCACCTTTCTCCAAATATGATATACTGATTGTAGTAATTGTAAAGATTAATTTACTTACCATAATCTTGGGAGTTTGAGTGTTGTTGTTTTTTTTGTGAATATATGTGTGTCTGCATGTATGCTGTATTGGACTTAAGTAGATGAGCAGACTTGGTCTAAATGAAAGAGAAACATTCAAAATGATCATTTAGAAAATATTTAAATTTAAAATATCTCCACTTCCTTTCAATCCAATCGGGACAAGCTACTGATGAGTTCTTAATCACGTATTGCTAACTTTAAAAATTAATAATACATCAGAATTGAAAGGCAAAAGTTTTCAATAAATTTGATAAGTGGTCAACCTTCTCTATTTTTGTACCAGAAACAACAACAATAAAAATGTTAGATATGCAGTCAAAATGGTTAGAAAAATCCAATGAGATAAGCCAATGCCCAAAACAATTAGAGGAACTGAGTTGGTTTATTGATAAAGGAAATATATTGATGGATGCCTCTAAGGTCATGCACGATACTTAACAACAGATGCATTGTAATGTTTCTGGAGGGAGAAAGAAATATGTGTATAAACTTAGAGGTATTAAAGATTATCAAGGGTGAAAGGTCTGTGTTGGGAAATAAATGGAAAAGATAAAAATAGCTGAACAGCCCAGCTCTGGGAGAAAAAAAACATATCAAAGAACGCAATTTCAGATGGAGTATATTGTCTCAGATGATAGGGGAATAAAGTGTTCATCACAAACTTGATATTGGCAAAGGAGGCAGTGGGCCATAACACTGCATGGCTTGATTTGCTAAACAGATAGTTGTCGACAACTTCATCTATGTGGGAATATTGAATTTTTGTCAAAGCTGTGTCTTCTGCCACGCTCAGATGGAATTATGAGATATCAAAAGTCAGGATTATCGTCTGTCAAATAATGCATGCAGCTGGACCTCTGTTGACCTGGTGGGAAGGAATGAAGTAGCTTGACTTACAACAGTTCCTTTAGTGACCATTCAAAATTATAACTGACTGACTTAGGACCACTTAAGACCGCAACAGCATCCACATGGTCAGGTGATCAAAATTCAGACGCTTGGCCCCGACTCATATTTATGACAGTCGCCGTGTCCCGAGATCACGTGATCGCCTTTTGCAACTTTCTGACAAGCAAAGTCAGAAAGCCGGATTCATTTAACAACCGTGTTGCTAATTTAACAACTGCAGTTATTCACTGAACAAGTGTGGTGAGAAAGATCATAAAATGCGGCAAACCTCACTTAATAGGTGTCTCACTTACCGACAGAAATGTTGGGCTCTAATTGTAAGTAAAGGACTACCTGTAGTAATCCTGGACCAAATCTGTCATAGCTTCTCTTATTGGCTCTGGAATGGGGCAAACTGTTGGGTGGATTGATCCCTGCAATCCACATGAGCTTTGGTAATGTGGGGCCCCGGGTAGTCTCTGAGCTTGTTGTTTTCTTGCAGACATTTAATTACCAAACAAGGTAAAATCATGCACTGATGATATTGCCTAGTTTGGTAATGAAATGTCTGCAAGCGAACAACCAAGTTCAGAGAGCATCAAGGATCCAACATTTCTCCTCTTTCTTAATCTTTTCAACAGTTTGTAGCATCCATGTGCAATAGAGCAGGGATACTGTGGACCGCGACATTCCAGCAACTGGTCCACACAAACAAGCAAAGCCCCATCCATGGGATGCAGGCAATACCCAAAACCACGCACCCTCCAGTCTGTGGAAAAACCTCTCTCCATGGAACCAGTCCCTGGTGCCCAAAAGGTTGGGGACCTCTGCAACACAGGATGTTTAACCAGAAGTGTGTTGCCATGAAGTTCTTACGATAAAGGAACAAAATGTTTTGGACAGCCCCTGCTGTCCTTCACGGAATCAAGATCAGCCCTGCAAACACATAGAGAAACAAAGAGAGAGAATTTGTAAGCAACGGTTGCATGCTTCATCCTACATTACAAAATACTTGATAGACTGAAAAATGCTATTTATGCTGACTTATAATAAATATGCCATTCAAACAGCCTAGTATTTAAACCTGCACAGAAAACTACTGTCTAGATAATACAATACAAAACAAACCACACATTTCATTTCCTTTTGTTTGATGAATTCTCTCCTCCAGTTGAAATATAACTAGCGGGTCAGTGATGGAGAAAATAAGGCAGTTACAATAACAATAACAAGATCAATGGTTGGAATTAGCCCTTCCTTCCTTCCTTCCTTCCTTCCTTCCTTCCTTCCTTCCTTCCTTCCTTCCTTCCTTCCTTCCTTCCTTCCTTCCTTCCTTCCCTCCCTCCCTCCCTCCCTCCCTTTCTCTCTCTTCATGTAACTTAGAAGTCTGCTCTTTTTGGCTAAATCAAATATAAACTACTGAAACTTCCTACTGTGCTTCTGCAAAAACATCTGCACATAAAAAAGTGCCAAAGATGAACTGAATTAATTACACAAAGAAAAATGGAAGATTAAATTAAAGTCTGAGTCATCCTGGTGCAATCCAAAAAGCCGTACCATAGGTAACATAGTTTGCAGCAGTTAACCGACAAAACAATATGCCATTTCTTTTCTGTTTCCTTCGCAACATCCTCTTATATGTTAATGTATTTCTTTCATCAGTGAAAATTGTTTTAAAGTATTTTTATTATTATTGTTGGCATTTAACCTTAGGTTAGCAGAGAAATTTCACGTAACTACAATATTGAATAGACTTTGCCTTCTGCCCGTGCTAATTCATTCTCAGTCATTGTGTAATAAAGAGGGTGCTATCATTGTGTGAGCGTTCTTGTAGCTAGATTGGCAATTTTAAGAAAATGCTTCAGATCAAATGAAAAGATCTTAAGTATTATTCTCATTCATTTCCCCGGCTTCTATTGAGCTCAGCAAGGCAGTGACAAAAATAAGCTGGAGATGCAAATCTTTTCTGAAAGAAGTTGATGAGAGGGAGAAAAAGATTTCAGAAAGTTAGAACGTTCTGCTAAAATGATTTTCCTGAGTGCACAGACGTTGTGTAATAGCGGTTGTCTATTATGTATAGTGGAGAGATAAAAAAAATAGGTTGCTTCCTGCTTCAGTGAATGCTTTTTAAACTTCCCAATAAGGTCAGTGTCTCCTCCAGGTCATAGCCTTACCTGATCCTAACAACTGGCAACTGTAAGTTCTCCATTGTCCAAGTTATTCCAAAGCACTTACGTGATTTCCTTAGGAGCCACAGTAGAATATAAAAACTATGCCTACTTCTAGATTCACCTGAACTTTAAATTGGCAGTTAACATATAGGGGTAATTTATTATGAGGCTGACTTCTTGTTAGGGGTTGCCATAAAGAAGAGGGGGTCAACCTATCCTCCAAAGCACCTCCTCCTCCTCCTCCTCCTCCTCCTCCTCCTCCTCCTCCTCCTCGAGATCCTGAGCATCTTTCTCATCCTTGTTCTGATTTTCTGAGCTAAGCACATGCTTTCAAAATGGTTGCTGTCACATATTATCTTCTTCAAGGTCATCTCTTTATCTTGTACACACAGATGTGAAATCATCTATCACCTGAATACAGATTTTTTTTTCTGTTGTCACAATGAAAACAACAGCTGAACACAATTTTCCCCCCTTTTAATTATATTTTATGCCAACTGCTAATTGTTGATCAAAATAAAATTAATGGTATTATGTGGCAAATCTCTCTAGTGTGATGAAGTCATCACGTGAAGCTTATCTCTATTCCCAAGAAAATCCAGACTTCAGCATTTCAGAACTTACTCATTCCTGCTTTAGGGGATTCTTGAAGATTAAAAATAGGGTTTTATAGTCAATTGACCTGACATGAATTGGGATAGATAATTATCAGTACAGGAATCACAGGACACATTACTACAAATATTTCAGCTAACGTCAAGTTAGAAGACTTCATCATGTTAACCAAGCTGTCCTAAAGAGACACCTATAGTGGTGAAAATAATCAGGTGCCTAAGGGTGTTCATATAAATCTGACTTTAGGGTCATAAATGTACATATCTAGAAAATATGTAAGAGGATTGTGCTGCACGTCTATCCTAGGTTCCATTTTTATCTCTCAAAAGTTGACGGAAAGTTGATATTCTCTTCAAACCCTTGACGTTTTGATTTTCACACTTTTTTATTTTAGCACTTCCATCACCTTTGTGTCTGATTGCTCACACTTGGAGGAAAAGGTTGGGTCAATGTGCTGCAATGTGTAGAATCTGATTAATGTTTAATGTGTCCATAACATTCCATATGACTTTTATTGTGGAGTCGCTTGTCAAAACCCCATCAGCTTACCTGGCTGAAGACGCATAAATGAATAATGATAACCTGTTACACTGTATAATCAACTCTGCTCTGATACATTATTAAACATTTGCTCCTTTTTTTTTTCCCTGCTAGAAAAGTTTTTGAATGACAAGTATTTGGGAAAGAAGGAAGCTTGTTAGTTTCATATTTTGGAAACTAATTCTATTCCATTGTTGAATCCATGAATTTCTGGTTTATTATCATGAGCAGGTATCTATCTGCTTTGCAATCCTTTCCAATCAGCTTACTGATTGGAATTGCCAACAATTTTACTGATCGGCATAGAGAAATTTATTTTATTTTCTTTTTTCTTTTTTTAATTTGTTCTGGTTGCTAAAGTCTAAACTTAATGAGTGGATCTTTTCTTTGTAAGAATAGTTAAGGTAAGACGAGGTAATGAGTATGCTTCCATAGGCCTGGGATCTCAGTGGGAGCAATTAAGCCTTTGTTTATACAACAAAGTATTAAAAATATTTCTCAACATATTGCTAGAAGATAACAGGGCATGGATGGACACACACAAACACACACACACACACACACACACACACGAAAAAGCTTGATCTAAAAAAGAGAATTATAATATTATACTGTCATCTTAACGGAGCATTAAATATAATATAAATTTTATCCCTGTTGGTTGTAGAACCAACAAATAATATCCCACACTTATTCATGTTTCTGACATATATGCTTCCAGATTTCATAGAACACTTGACAATTGATCATGCTGTGCCAATAAAACACGCCCAGTAAATAAAACATCCATAGTAATAATGATTTGAAAACAAAAACATGTGGGTCATCATGACTCTGTGTTTCAGTACCTCAGTCTGGATAATTGAATTTGAAAAGATTGAACCCCCTCTGATGTTGCTTCTCAGTTCCTTTCCATATTAACAAACAGGATCTATGTTCCTTCATCACTTATTTATCAGTGGAGATTGTTGTTGTTCAGTCGCTAAATCGTGCATGACTCTTCGTGAACACATAGCATGCCAGGCCCCCCTGTCCTCTACTGTCTTTTGGAGTCTGCCCAAAGTCATGTCCACTGCTTTGATGTCTATGAAGATTCTCTGTCGTCCAGGTTATAGTTATCCCAAAGGTGCTTTTTCACGAGGCAACTGGACTTTCTTGTTTTTCTTTGAAGACATTTTGCTTCTCATCCAAGAAGCTTCTTCAGCTCTGATTGGATGGTGGGGAATGGAAGGATCCATTCAGTCAGAGCTGAAGAAGCTTCTTGGATGAGAAGCGAATGTCTTCGAAGAAAAACAAGAAAGTCTAGTTGCCTCGTGAAAAAGCACCTTTGGGGCACTGCTTTGACAACACTATCTAACCATCTCCTCCTCTGCTGTCCCCTTTTCCTTTTGCCTTCCATCTTTCCCAAAATCAGGATCTTTTCCAATGTGTCCTGTCTTTTCACTTGGTGGCCAAAGTATTTGAGTTTCAGCTTCAGCATCTGTCCATCCAAAGAACAGCCAGGGCTGATTTCCTTTAAGACTGATTGATTTGATCTTGCAGTCCAAAGGACTCTCAAGAGTCTTCTCCAACATCACAATTTGAAAGCATCAATTCTTTGGCACTCAGCCTTCCTTATGGTCCAACTCTCACAGCCATACATTACTACTGAGAAAACCAGAGCTTTGATTATATGGACCTTTGTCGGCAAGGTGATGTCTCTGTTTTTTAATATGCAGCTATATGTGTTGTGAGCCACAAAACACCCAACAATGACTAGATGGCCACAAAGTGGAAGAATTTTGCACATTTCTTGCACCAGTGATCATCCAGGACTGTTGCAGTCCAGACCCAGGAGTCTTAACTAATCTTGGCAGCAACCCCTGCCAACTCTCATTTTATATGCCTAGAATAGTCTTAGAAATTACATTATTCTGAAACATGAATGGCTGCTATGTGCCTTGTACAAGTGGTCTTTTTACACACAAAAAAAAAATACACTCTGGCACATTTTTCTCAAAATAAAACGAAATAAAATAAAATGGAGGCTGATTGGACTCGATAAACAAATTCAGTTCTCTTTCTGTATGTCAATAAAACGGGCAGAAATCATGGCCTCAGCAGATGGAGTAACAAAGGAGAAGAAAAATCTTGCCCACTTGAACTGGGAACAGAGGATTGCTCTTGTTGAAAATGTGGATTTTACGCCCCTCGGCCCTGACCCTGCCTGTACATTCAATTTAGAATCTGTTGGAGGCTCTTATAGATTTTGTTTGTAGAATATAACGTTTGGTTCTCTTTCCCCTCCTCTCCTTCTTGAATGCAACAGTTCTTTGTCGTTGACTTTTAAGGAGAGATGCACGCGGTTGCCAAAAAAAAAGAAAAAAAAAGTGTTCTGCTTTCAGAAAATGAAAAAAAACAAAATTACTGCATGGGGAAAATGTGTTTGAGAATGTTTCTCTTCGGGCTCCCCTTATTTACATACACAAATCAACTTCCTTCAGTATGTAAGGGAAATCCTGCTGTGCAAATGATTTGTATGGCAGACATCCCTTTTCATCTGGAGAAGTCCAAAGCAATTTGGTATTTTAGGGGCTGGCGTTAGTTTCTCCGCCTCCATTCCTTTGTTCCATCTTTTGGGCCCTTTAGATGCTGATTAGAAGTGCTAAACACCAGCAGAAATCAGCATGGAACTCTCTCCAGTTGCTTGACAAAGCAAAAAAAAAAAGCCTTGGTTCAGCATTGGGGTTCCCAACAGGCTTTTAATCAAGGTTATGGGAAAGTCCATAAAGTTTCTGCTGAATATTTAAACAAGTTGGAGGTCACAGCAAACGCCACACTACCAAGGACAAGCGAAATGAGATTGTAATCAGAAGAGCTGGAGAGACCCCAGTGTTAAGCAGGTCTTTGTCTCTGAGATAATATCTGGCTACACAACTATCAGACAGACAAGTTTCCCCTCTCTTTCTTCAGCTTTCTTTTCAGAGACTTAATTTTCCGAGCGTAAACTGCCAATAAAGCAAAAAAATATATATATATTGATGAAAAGGACTCTGTAGTTCGATTGATTTTAGTCACTGGCCTGTCTTCAAAAATCGTGATTGAAATCCAGGCTTAACAATGCCAAAGCAGAATGGGTTGTAACAGGTTATTGTGCATTTTATTTTGCGCCACACAACTATCCCCCCCCAACTTTAAAAAAAAGAAAAAGGCTAGTTTGCCAGCCTTTAGAGTTGGAGGAATAGCAACAACAACGCACGATGACAAAGTCAAATCTTTCAAGCATTGTCCCAGTAAGTAGATAATTTTGTATCAATGTTGGAATGCTTTGGGGTTAATTAGGGGATTGGAGGCTAAAGCATAAGAACGGGTTGCAGGAATTGGGAATGTCTAGTTTAATGAAGAGAAGGACGAGGGGGGACATGATAGCAGTGTTCCAATATCTAGGGGGCTGCCCCAAAGAAGAGGGAGTCAAGCTATTCTCCAAAGCACCTGAAGTCAGGACAAGAAGCAATGGATGGAAACCAATCAAGGAGGGAAGCAACCTGCAACTAAGGAGAAATTTCCTAACAGTGAGGACAATTAATCTGTGAAACAAATTGCCTTCAGAAATTGTGGGTGCTCCATTAATGGAGGCTTTCAAAAAGAGACTGGATAACCATTATAGGATTTCCTGCCTGAGCAGGGAGTTGGACTAGAAGACCTCCAAGGTCCTCTCCAACTCTGTTATTTTGTTAGTTTCCTGGTCATCTTTTTAATGCTGCCAAAAAGTGTTGGCCAAAGCCTGAAGAACAGTAATAATAAAGTTGGAAGGGATCTTGGAGGTCATCGAGTCCAACCCCCTGCTCAGGCAGGAACCCTACACCATTTCAGACAAATGGCTGTCCAGTCTCTTCTTAAAAACTTCCAGTGTTGGAGCATTCACCGCTTCTGGAGGCAAGGAGTTCCACTGGCTGATTGTTCTAACTGTCAGGAAGTTTCTCCTGAAGGAGAAAACTCAACTAAAATTAAGGAGAAATG
Source organism: Protobothrops mucrosquamatus (assembly GCF_001527695.2). NCBI lineage: Eukaryota > Metazoa > Chordata > Lepidosauria > Squamata > Viperidae > Protobothrops > Protobothrops mucrosquamatus. Next base: position 80,329 of record NW_015390597.1, on the reverse strand, counting down.
TCCTGACAGTTTGAACAATTAATCAGTGGAGCAACTTGCCTCCAGAATTGTGGGTGCTCCAACATCTTTTAAAGAAGAGATTGATCTGAAATGGTATAGGGTTTCCTGCTTTCTGTTTCCTTCTTGAGCAGGGAGATGGACTAGAAGACCTTCGTTCAGGGAAGGTTTAGACAGTAAGACAACCTCTTTGACACGTGGCCCGTAACAAAGTAAGTTTTGTAGGGTCACTAAACGACACTAAAGTATCATTCCTGAGGTGACGTCGTTCTTACGGGTCAGTGGAGACTTTTACGATATACAGCTAAGAACAGAGAGAGGTCGGTCGTTCGTCTCTTGTTCCAGGGTCTCGAAGGATCCAAAAGCTTGCTCTAGCCCGAGGCAAAGTTATCTGGAGGGCACGTAAGCCTCTCTCTCTGCAATTCCTCTTTATGAAATTGGGAAACACAGCGGGGAGGAACGAGGGAGAACTCCTCTAGTTACTAAATCTCCCCATGTCTAAGAGGAATCTTACTAGCAAAAAAAAAAAAAAAAGACCAGCAGAAGCAACATTCTAACTTTATGAACAGAGAAATGATTGCTCTAACTGATATTTGCAAGTTTTTGTCTGGAAAAAAACAAACAAACTTGTAGCTCTTTCTGTTAGTGAAATGTCCAGAATGTGGACATTCTGTATCTCAGAAGTCAGAATTACAGAAACAATCAGGAATATAGGGGGGAAAACTCCCTCAGAATGGATTATTACTTTAGCACAGTTCAGATGAAGCATTTCTGTTTTGTTGTGTGTTTTTTTGGCCTCCACCTTCCAAAGAAGATCCAGCAAACAGCCTAGGGAAATGGAGTCAGCTCAGGGATTAAGACTGCCACCTGTAATTCAGGAGCTCACCATATGGGACAGCTGGACTTGGATTCCAGCTTCTCCCGTCACGTGTTATTTGTCCATGACTTTGCTTAAGCCATCATCAAAGTCCTGGAAATTGCTCGGCAGCCGTTCCTCCTGTGACGATACATTCCAGAAATTAATTTTACATTGGGGTGAAGCATTATCTCTTTGCCTGGAATCAAATGGAAACCAGTGTCATTACAGGACCCTGAGTTCTAATAAACTGGCCAGAGGGAGAGGGGGAAAACATTGTAAAGACTTTGGGGGTCTTGTGTTGTAGGGGGGCAAAGGACTGGATGGCATTCCCATTTGAGGTCTGGGCTGCAATTTTGGCTCTCTCACCCTTATAGCAGTTTCGGACTTCAGAAGAAGTCTCAAATGTCCTCAAATGGGTATTATGTCACCACCACTTGGATACCGTACCCACGGTCTCCACCGTGAGTCTCGAGAGAGACACCCGTGCGCACGGCAACGGGGTCAGGATCCGGAAGTCGACCCAAAATATTTTGGAAAAACGAAATCCGACGGCGACGGTACACGTTTTTTTTTTCCAGGTTAGTCAGTTAAAGTTGAAGAACGCCCTTTTTTTTTAGATCTTGCAAAGTTGGAATTGATTGATTGAACTTTTTAGTCCCACCCAGTCTGCCGTTACCACAGCAGCCATGCCCACCCAATGGGCCACACCCACCCAATGGCCACACCCACCCAATGGCCACACCCACCCAATGGCCACACCCACCCGGCACCCGACGATGCATAAGTGGGTTTTGGGTTGCAGTTTGGGCGCTCGGTCTCTAAAAGGTTCGCCATCACTGGCATAATATTTAGACCAGCTGTCCCAAAGTTGCTTTTTAAAAAACAACTGTACTTGGGTTTTTTCCCCCCTTGAAAACGTTTTGCTTCTTTAGTTCTGAAAAAAATCTGAAGAGGCTACTTTGATGAGAAGCAAAATATTTTCAAGGGGAAAAAAATGAAGAAAGTTGAGCTGTCTTTTGAAAAGCATTTTTGGAACAACCATGAGCTGGATGATAGAGAATCTCCATAGACATTTAGACCAGCTATTTCAAGCAAGGGGAAGACCACCTTTCAAAATAATTCTTTCCTTCTTTTGTTTCCATGTTACCAACCTACAGCCAGCAGGGATTTTAAGCTTGTAAGAATGTCCAAAGTTTTTTGGCCCATTTCTTTCTCTCCTGAACTAAACAAAAAAATGTCCAACTGTTTTAAAAAATAAAATGTGCCTCAAAGTCATATTGTCTCACTTCACAAAGAAAGAGTTTTAATGTTCTGCAAAATCCTTTCACCGGGAGCTCCACACATTATCCTACATATTCACCATCATCTTTCAAATTACATATTTAATTATGAGAGGGAGAAAGAATGAATGGTTTGACAGGGTTTCATTATTGGGGGGGTGGGAATCTAGGATCCAAATCTGTGGGGATGGGTGGGAAAGGATAAAAATAAGTTGGTTGCTAATCAATCCCTTTGAAATTGCTTTGCATAATTAGTCGCACTTAACTTCAATCCCAGAATAGAGAATTGGACATTTCTAGAATTACCTTTATTTGGTTGGAAATCAGTTTTCTTACAGGATTCTGTAATACCAAACTATGGACATAAACAATTGCAGTGAAGTCTGCTAAAGCACACTTTCCCACTTTCCCACCCAAGAGTAGACTGTGTTTATAATTTTGAGGTTTGTTTTTTTTTGCAAAAATGAATTTATCTCCTGCCTCCAAACGAGTCCTCTTAGTGAAAGAGGGGAAGAAAACCCCCCACGAAAAATCTATTTTAATTTTAAAAAGTCAACTGCATGTGGCTGAATATAGAGGTAAGTGAGGTTTGTCCTGGTTAGTATATGGATTCTAATCAATACCAAAACTGGAGCAAGGCGCGGTGGCTCAGTGGCTTAATGACACTGGAAACGGTATCTGCTCTGGCGGTTCGAGCCCTAGCACTATGTGGCAGGGTGAGCTCCTGTGACTCACCTCAGCTTCTGTCCACTTAACAGTTTGAAAACACGTTCTGTGAAAGTAGATAGATAGGTACCACTTTGACGGGGAGACGAGTGGTGCTCTGTGCAGGCAGGCAGATTCCTGATGACTCTGAACCTTCCCAGTTGCAGTGCCCGCTTGCGAGGCGGCTCCGGGAAGGGAGGGGGGGCCTTGGATGATGGTGCAGGAAGAACCACTCGTCTTTCTCTCTGGTGCAAAGTCAGATCACCCTCTTGTGGCGCACCTTGGGAAGCGCACAAGCGTGTCCTACAGCAAGACTGAGTACCTTGGCAAGCAGCATTGTGGCTACTACTCTGCAATAGCATGGAGGCTACTATAACAATGCCATACTCTAATGCTAATAAATGATCTTGCTTGCTTTCTGCCATAGAATTCAGCTTCTGCAAATTCTACTGTCTGCTCAGGTAATTCTCTTTGCAGAAAGCAAAGAATGATTGACCTGTTCTGTATCCGATGGAGAACCCATCGCTTGTGAGGCGGCTCCGGGAAGGAAGGGGGGGGGCTTGGATGATGCTGCAGGAAGAGCCAATCGTCTTTCTCTCTGGTGCAAAGTCAGATCACCCTGCTGTGGCACACCTGGGGAAGCGCGCAAGCGTGTCCTACAACAGGGCCAGTGCCTTGGAAAGCCAAACTATTTCTCTGCTATAGCATTGTGGGCTCCTAAGTACAGTATAAATGCCAGATGATTATGATGATGATGATGATGATGATGATGATGATGATGATGATGATGATGATGACGACAACAACAACAAACAACAACAACCACCAGAATTGGAGGTTAGATTGGATAGCTGAAAAATAATCCACTAGAAGGCAATAAAAAAAAATCGGAATTGAAAAAAAAAATCCAACATCTCTCTTGGCTCCAAATAATAAAAGCTGCAAATGCTTTTTACAGAAAAGTGGTTTCCAAGCCTTACATTGGATTTTGTCTTGAATCTCAGACATGAAAGTGTGAATAAGCCATAAGACTCTTATCGTTCTTCATTCCAGGCCTGCCACTCGCTTTATTCCAGGGCTCAGCATAGTGGATACAGCTCAGTCTTTTGAGAAAGATACATTTAATATATTGGCAAATATTCTCCGAATGGCTTCGGAGATTTGTTTTTCATATGTATCACCAGCAGCAGGTCACTTTCATAACATTTTTCTACTAAACACACATACATAAACACACACACACGCACACACAAACCCAGTGGTGCGTTCAGTGCTTTGAATAGACACTTAACATTCTTGGGGATGTCACAGGGCAAAATGGCAACAAACAAAGCTGCAGGGAATCGTCAATTATAACCAACATCAATTGGATCTGGAATTTCCATTGCTGAAGTGATGAAGTCATAAAATGAGGGCCTGTCAGGAAGGGAATCCTGAAGTCTTATCAAATCCACCATTATAGGTTCAGATGGCTGTTTGAATGAACGGTGGTGAGTTGTATAGACAAATGCATCTACAGCAGAGGTTCCATACAAAAGTTATACCTTGTAGATGGTTGGATGGTCTTTCCACCACCAGTTTGTAAATTAAATCCTTTGGCCACTTATTGTTTTTTTTTTTTTCAGATGGCTGGCTTGATGATAAGTTTGATCCTGGATTTAATTCCAATAAAGGAGCATATTTGTAGCTCCAGGTTGAAATGAGGAATTCTTGGTTCTCTTTGAATTTGGTTGTTTTCTTGCAGATGTTTCATTACCCAACTACGTAACATCATCAGTACTAGAAGGGAGGAGGATTTGTATGGGGAGGAGGAGGAGGAGGAGGACTATGGGGTCCTTGGTGCCCTCTGAGCTTGGTTGTTTTCTTGCAAATGTTTCATTACCCAAGCTACATAGCATCAACATCATCAGTGCTATCAATGTTACCTAGTTTGGGTAATGAAATGTCTGCAAGAAAACAAACCATGTTCACAGAGCACCACGGATCCCTCGTGGACATGATTCTTTGAGATGGGAGGCTTGATCATTTACTGTCTTGATCATTGGTTGAAGAAAGTTGAAACGTCCTTTCCGAATTCAGTTACAGCTCCTATTTCTGTTGTGTAGATTCCCACAATTTAACCTCTTATTTTTAAATAGTGAATTTACCAGGGTCCATCATTGCATTTCAGCAGTCATCTTTTTATTAGCCTTATTAATGTTGTTTTTTCCAATGTGAAACTTTTGTGATCTGCACTGGGAACAGACACATTTCTAATTAAAGCCAAAGGATAATATGAACAATTAAATGGTAGTGCAAAAGCCATTTTAGCATGACTGCCGTTGAGCACATTTTAAGGTCACTGATTTAAGAACTAGATGAGAGATGAGCTATCCCAGTTAATTTGAAGGGGGGGGGGAAGAAAGGGAGTATTCTTAATAATCACTTGAAGGTTCTTCTGGAGGCTGTTACCAGCTATTTAACCAGTCATATAGAATAAAAATATAACATGATCATTATGATATGGATGTGAAACTCCTGGTTGCTTTTCATACAATTCGCCCAACTATATATTCACTTGTGATTACGGGTTCTGCATTTAGTCCCCTAAATTGCATTATAAAGGCCACAAGAAGAGGAAATAGATGGAAATTCTTCACCAGTGGAGAATTATTACACCGGAAAGATTAACCTGATTCTTTCTTATTTTTTGTCCCCTGGGGCTCTAGATTTCTTTATAAAATATAATTTTCATTCAGGGGAAAGAATTAACATTTGATTTCCCACCTTGAAGTTTTAAATGATCTACTCCACGAAAGGCTGTATTGTATGGTTTTACTGCACATAACGGATCAACTGCAAGTTATTCAATTCAGGGTTACTGATTATTAGAAGAATTAAGATTAAACATTGCATTCCTGGGAGGGGTGGAAGGAGGGGAAAGAAAAGGAGGTTGAGAAGGAGAAGATCATTAAAAAGGTGAAGATGGAGGAGGAGGTGGTCCTTCTTTTAAGGACAGAAATGATGAGTGACTTCTTCAGCTTTGAATTATCCTATTAAAACAATTTTCAACTGTCCAGGCTTTTTGTTCAGTGTGTGTGTGTGTGTGTGTGTGTATTCATTCAGATAGATGATAGATAGATAGATAGATAGATAGATAGATAGATAGATAGATAGATAGATAGATATACATAAAATATATATTTCACTGCTCCAACAAAAGAGGAAAAGTGTTAACAAAGAAATTTTATTAAGTACTGTTTCTTTTTCTGTGTTTACAAGACACTAAATTTTGCTTGTTTATTTGGGTTTTTTGTTTGTTTGTTTGCCTTGTGTTTTGGCTAAACATCTTTAATGTGCTACTAATTTGTTATTGTTTCAAATAGTAATCAATAAAATAAATAGGATTTAACTACGTTGGAAAGAAAGAAGGCCATTCAATATTGGTAAGAAGAAATAATTGGTGATTTCTATTTATAGGACAGTGTGATATGAAGCCCAATTATTTCTTCCCGGAATTCCAATTTTTAGTAAAAAAAAAAAAAAAAGGTATATAATAATTGTAAGTCATAAGGTTAAATCACAATCACTAGTCACTAGGCTAGGCTTCGCTTTCTTGAATAGAAAAACATATACTGATAGCAACAAGGAGGATTTTTTTGTCTGATTGATGGACAAATAGACAAATTTATAGACACTGATTTATTTCATCCAGTTTTGTTAATACAGCCTAGCAATAGCAACAGCAATAACACTTACTATAGGCTTATATACCAGTATATAAGTGCTTTACAGCCCTCTCTAAGCAGTTTACAGAATCAGCATATTTGCCCCCAACAATCTGGGTCCTCATTTTATCCACCAAGGAAGGAAGGAAGGAAGGAAGGAAGGAAGGAAGAAGGAAAGTAGGAAGGAAGGTTGGAAGAAAAGAAGGAAGGAAGGAAGGAAGGGCAATAGCACTAGTATTTAGACTTATATACCACTTCTCAGTGCTTTGCAGCTCTCTCTAAGCAGTTTACAGAGTCAGCATTTTGCCCCCAACAATCTGGGTCCTCATTTTACCCACCAAGGAAGGAAGGAAGGAAGGAAGAAAGAAAGAAGGAAAGTAGGAAGGAAGGTTGGAAGGAAAGAAGGAAGGAAGGAAGGAAGGGCAATAGCACTAGTATTTAGACTTATATACCACTTCTCAGTGCTTTGCAGCCCTCTCTAAGCAGTTTACAGAGTCAGCATTTTGCCCCCAACAATCTGGGTCCTCATTTTACTGACCTTGGAAGGATAGAAGGCTGGGTCAGCTAGTGAGGATCGAACTCCTGGCAGTCAGCAGAATTACCCTGCAATACTGCATTCTAACCACTGCGCCCTTACGGTTCCTAACTCTATTCTTTTTCATAGTCACCACAAATTCTTTTGTAGTCTAGTCTAGAGTTGTGATGGATTACATAAGTGGTGTGTATTTTCAAAGCATAGAACATAGAATAATAGGGTTGGAGAGGACTGTGAAGGTCTTCTAGTCCACACCCGGCTGCCCATTGCTGGAGATCCTATGTCATTTTGGAAAAATGGCTGTCCATTGCCATTTTTGCAGTTTGCCAACAAAACGGTTAGGGTTTCATTCTCAAATTATGAATTCTGCATATGTGTGTCTGCAATGTGCAAAAACCCAGTGGCTACATTCCAGACTACATATAGTAAAACCTTGATTTAACAGACCATTCGGAGGAGAAAGGATTGGTTATCCCTGAGTGTCCATTAAATCTGAAAGTACAACATTTACACTACATTATGTCATTTGGGTAACGATGCCATTATGCAAATGAGAGAAATCAGGTCATTTGAATCAATTTACATCATTTCTGTAATGTCATCACTACACAAATAATGTCAATTGACACAAATGATGTAAATCTAATGTAATTTAAAGTAAATTTAAGTGTCCCAGCTGGATTACTTCGGATAGAGTAAACTTGTCCATCGCTCGTGGGGATATCCAGATGGAAATTTCGCCTATTATATTCAGGGTACATTAGATCACTTCAGTTGGATATTCATAAATATATTCCATTAAAAAACAAACAAACAAAAACTGACAAATCTTATTGTTGTAAGGTCTTGGAAGAAAAAAAAAAGGATTAGAACGGATTGGGGTGCTGTGATTCCTGCTGTAAATTATGCTACAGATACATTATTATCTGTAGCTGAATTAGTATGACTGCAGGTCATTCCAGCTGTATCCAAGTAGGTGACCAGCATGATAAAATTTAACTTAAAGAGAGCCAGATTAATAATCACATGAGCATACTGTACATTAATCAGATGACAGATTTACACACTGTAGCTTATCTTAATGTTTGGAAGCCTGGTTTGGAAACCAAAAGGATAAACTATGGTTTAGTATTTTGGAATTCCAATGGTGTGGATTAATTTGGGAAATTCAAACTGCTTCTGTTACATTGCCAAGAAAACTCTATGTGTGTATTAACAAGAACCAAAGGTATATTTACTTAATGATGTTGGTAAAACTGCGATGATAAATAGGGCAAGTGTATTTATCCCTTATTTGAATGAAAGAAATTTTAAGCTTATGTTCAAGAAGATTATTAGCAGGATAAAACCTTGCTTATTCAAAAGCTCTTATGAAAACAAGGAAATATGAAGGAACAAATTGCTTTGGTATCATTGTTTGAGAAAGACAGAAAGTGGGAAAGAAGAAAGGAAAACGTACGAATGTAACAATTTAACCATTATTGGTTAAATTGAACCTCTGACATCTCATACTGAAATTTACTCTCTTCCAAGTTTCTAAGAAAAGCCAGCAGAAAGTGCACAAGTCTGAAAATATCAATACAATGCAGAGTCAAATATGAACATACTATTCTTGCTTTAGCTATGTAAACAATAGTATTTTGTCACCTTCAGAGATGGTATCACAATTCAAAAAAAGGGAGCATGCAATATTGCATGCACCTATACCTCTTGTGCAAGGTATAGATGGTGGTCCTTCCTTCCTTCCTTCCTTCCTTCCTTCCTTCCTTCCTTCCTTCCTTCCTTCCTTTCTTCCTTCGNCCCCTCCCTCCCTCCTTCCCTCCTTCCTTCCTTCCTTCCTTCCTTCCTTCCTTCCTTCCTTCCTTCCTTCCTTCCTTCCTTCCTTCCTTCCTTCCCCTTGAGTCCTGAGAGTGCATCAGTTTTAAATAACAAAAAGTTACACAGTTTACACAAATGTTTGTATATTTGTTTTGCATATGTTTTTGCTTAATACGGGCAATTTCCATTATAACCCATTTTTGTCTTTCTAATTAGAAAATTGCATTGCCAAATTTTAAAGTGCGCATTTTAGAGAATAGCTTTGCTTGGCTCTATTATTGCACAAGTTCATGTAGGCTCATATTAAAATATTAGTCAAAGTATTCCAGTCCTATTTATGCAAACATTGTTCAATGTAACGGAAGTTATTTCCAACATTCAGTATCCTAAAATTGTTTGACTCTCATCTTACCTCCCCCCCCCTTTAAAAAAAAGAGTTTCTTCAATTGTAATAGTTGCCTTTATTACTTTTTATCATTTTCATGAGCTATTGATGAATTATATCTCCTACTCAGATGTTACTCCATTATAATTACACAATTTATTCCTATAACTGTCCCCTCATTCCTTTTAGCCACCAAGTCCTCCAACTTCCATGCTGCATGTCAGGTTCTCATGAAGTTATGAACAATAATTTGTTGTATAATTTGTTAACCAGCCAAGACCTAGCAGGAAAAAAAAATGTCGTTTATTATCCTGAAGAACATAAAATGGCAACCTAAGGTGTAATTAGAAGAAGGACTAATCTTTTCTCATACTCTGTTTATTACAACATCTGCACAACATTTGCACAACATTAGTGTTTACTTCCTAGTTATTGTGTTTGTTTGATTTGGCTAAGAGAAGAAAGAGTTATACTTGATTAAGGTGATAGAAGAAAATATTCCCATAGATTTAAAACTTAAAAATATAAATAGTACCCTAATGGATCATATCCTTATCATCTTATCCAGCAATCTGTTCTTACAGTGGCCCATCAACCCATTAATCTCCCAACAGATGAGCTTCAAAGTCAGTTACAGATCCAACAAAGCTAATAGCCTTTGACCCTTATAACCTCCATGAGTTGGTCCAACCCTTTTTTTCACGCCAGACAAACTGATAGCCAGGACAGCAGTAGCAAATTCCAATGTTTGTTCAACCGTTATAGGATGTGATGGACTGGTTTTGCCCCTTCTGAGAATGGCAAAAGAGTGAAGGTGTCATAGGCATTGCTTGGCAATGGGCAAACTTGTATGATTATTGCATTGGTTTTTAATCTTATTGTTGCTTAGAGATCTGTAAATCACTTAGTATCAAATATGATTGGAACAGCATATAAGCCTGGATAGGAAGTAAGTAGATAAATAAATTAATAAATAGACGGATGAATAAATATTTTCTTTAGAGCATTAGAAGTAGGAAAGACAAAAGGGAGAATAGATATTTGAATCTTCTGAAATGAATCTCTTTCAGAGATAGGGTTACATCATAAAGGTCAGAATATTGCCTATTAAATGTGCATGTGGTCTCCATAAAGGTAAGGGGGAAAGTGGATATCTAAATATTTTCAAATGTGTCAGGTATCTTGTGTTGCATTAATGCAGTGCAGTTGTAGTTACAAAAGGTAACAAGAAGGTAGGAGAAAACCAGTAGAAGGTTCAAAATGTTACTACAGTTGAACTCCTTAGCCAGATGTAGAGTTCTATCTTTATTTGTGTCAGTGTTACTAGACTTTCAAACTTTTTTTAAAAATTAGATGGTTTAAATTAGGGGAAATGTGAAATTAAAGAAAAAGGTAAGTTCTTCTATATTTTGTGGGCAAGCTTTCATCCAAATTTCTTGTGGGCTTTGAATTGAAGAACAAAATACGAAACTTTAGTGTAATTCTTCAGACTGGGTGTTAATGTAGTGTAATAGTTAATGCAACTTTCTTGGTGATCCAGGTAGATGTGTAAATCTCAGCTTCCTGAAATTCTCAGCAATGTCCTGGGATGAGATAAGATACTGGATTAGTTTTCAGGCTGAAATCTCTCAACCTGAAGTTGACTGGTGACTTCAATCTCCCAGTCCCATATTCTTCATTTTTCTTTTCTTTTTTTATGGAGATAAATGAAGAGGTTAGACAACATTACCTTGAACTGCAGAGGAGGAGGAGGGTTAGCTAGAACTATAACAAACATTTCATAATTGTGTACATGGTCCTTCAGATCATCTGGATAAATGAAAGAATGATTATACATTGTTGTGTTACATAGTTTGCTGTAGCGAAATTTCATAAGCTTCTTTGAGATAAAAGGGGGTGTTTTACTGTTAATAATAGCAATAAACCAAATAATTCTATGCTGGAGTGAGTCAGAAGATTCACATGTATTAATTTCAAATTGAATTAATATAAGTCCTCAGTTAGAAGGCACATAAATGATTAGGAGTTGTTCTTCGGAGACCTTGTAGTAAA
>NW_015390597.1:61086-65709 GCF_001527695.2 Protobothrops mucrosquamatus | reverse complement strand
AGAGAGAGAGAGAGAGAGAGAGAGAGAGAGAGAGAGAGAGAAGCTTTGTTCCAGTAGAGTTGGCACCCTTGTGAACGAAGTTTCCTACTTTTCAGAACTTTGCAAAGCAACCTTAATGCTTTTTGAGCCTGATATGTTAAGGAAATGTGCCAAGCTCAAGGAAAGAATGGGGACATCTCAAACTGGAGAAGGGAGAAGGTGTAAAAAGATTTTGCTGGTATGTGCATTGATCTCCAACGTGTCATTTAAAAAAAAAAAAAATGTAAGTGTGAATTGTGTAATGCAGTGATTCCCTTAAGACCCTGTATCCTTTTTGATAAACAGCTGCCAAATGCACAAGTCCATTTTCTCTGATTGTCAAATTTGCTTAAAGCAAGCTTACTTCTGCAAAAGAGATTTTGCAAGCCCCTCAATCTGAAATTGCCCTGGCCAAATTACTGCCCGACATGTGCTACAAAATGGCTATATATATATGTAGATCTACTCTTATGTGGAAAACATAAGTTAAGACTAAAGGTGGAGATTTGTCAGATTGGCATCGCCTTATTTCCGGTGAAAAGAGGGATGAAAATGCGTTGATTTTTCTTTTCTTTTTTTTATTTTTAGAAATGGATATTTAATAGACCTGTAGTTAAGAAGTTGTCCAAAGATTTTTACTGAGTTCCTCTGATTTTTCCTTCTTCTTCTCTCCCCATGATTCCTTAAAGGTGGTATTTTCAGAGGTAGCATGGTTATGATCACCTATTTTGGAAATACTTAGACAGGAAAGATGATAATGTGATGGTTATAAGAGTTTAGGTGGACGGAATGTGGCCCACTGGTTCCCAGTACTAATGGTATATTTATACTTTCTACATAGATGACACTATGTTTCAGTTGTGTTAATCAGAGTTTCATAACTTCTCCCATCTTCTTAATTTGTTTTCTTAGGTGTAGAAGCTGACTTACCTCAATGATACATTATAAAAGACCACAGCACGGTTTTAATAAAATGTCAGTGTTAATTATCAGAACAATGGTCAGTTATTTATCTGATAGAGAGCCTGCAGAGACAATAACTCAGAATATTTGCTGTGGTTATAGAATAAGGAATGGAAAAAGGATCCCTTTCCCCACATTGAAACTTGAATAGAATAGAAATAGAAATAGAAATAGAAATAGAAATAGAAATAGAAATAGAAATAGAAATAGAAATAGAAATAGAAATAGAAATAGAAATAGAAATAGAAATAGAAATAGAAATAGAAGGGATCTTGGAGGTCTTCTAGTCCAGCCCCTTGCTCAAGCAGGATAACCTATACTATACTTCTTTCACATGCTTATGCTTGATTTCTTGAGGGTTTAAATTTGTTTCCCAATGCCTGACAGGAAAGGCATTTTCTTAATCAAATATTTAATGACTTTGTATCTCGCTGGGTAGCACTGAAAAATAGTAATCATTTTGCAGAAGACCCTTATCTTTCTTAAGGCTCTTCAGGCAATCAAACATTCAAGCAAAATCAGGATATCTCATTTAGAGGTCACAACTCAATTTGTTTTATAGCAAAGGCAGCTACACACACACACACACACACACACACGGCTCTATAGAAGGATGGTGGCTGTAAAAAAAAAGCCCATAAAAATGTTCCCTGTAATCATTAGAAATGGCCATCGCCCAATTGCTTGTGTAGGACCCTATCGGCGGATTCTAACCGCTGCCAAATTACCCATCCTCATTGTATTTTTCTGCACATTTGTGAATCGCAAATGAAACGTTGGGTAAGAACACTATGGGAAAACTGGAAATTAGCACAAACGCGGAGTTTGTGCTTGGAGCAATCCAGCCAGAAGATAAAGGCTGAGCTCAAACCCTTGACCAGAATAACACAAGAAAAAAAGCCTAAGATGGGATGGAAGAATATCTTCATAAACTCATCCATTCCCTTCCCAGAAGCCCAAGAGGAGGACATACTACCAGCAGGTCTCCATAGAAATAAGTACGTAATTCTACTTGCTACATGATAAGTTTTTATTCAGTTTTNTTGCTGTAGCGAAATTTCATAAGCTTCTTTGAGATAAAAGGGGGTGTTTTACTGTTAATAATAGCAATAAACCAAATAATTCTATGCTGGAGTGAGTCAGAAGATTCACATGTATTAATTTCAAATTGAATTAATATAAGTCCTCAGTTAGAAGGCACATAAATGATTAGGAGTTGTTCTTCGGAGACCTTGTAGTAAACAATAAAACCGGGTTGTTTATCTTCCAGAGTAACAAAGGGAATTAGGGCTGATGGCAATGAATAAAATCTCATCTTTGGGCTGTCTGTGTATTCAGCTGCAAGCTACATTCTACTTGAGCTCTCTCTTAACTTCCTTGACCCTTACCTGGCTATAAATAATCAGAGATATTCATCAGTTGATAGCAGACACAAAGATGGGATTTTCTTTATAGAAGAGTTGGAGAAAAATGCTGTGCCCTCATATTAGCTTTTATATTAGAGGTCCAGTCTACGGAGCCTCTTTTCGTTAGGGCACTTTTCAAAGATGATTACATCAAAGAATTGCAGCGTTCTGGAGAAATTAACCGAAGCATTTCCAGTGTGTACTTCAGTACTAATGGACTGTCAAAAGGGAACCAGTTTGGTACCATATTGCTTAACAGAAATATTATTGTAAAAGCTGTTCTGGAATCGATCTACTTCATCCAACACATGGAGTAATAAAGACAGTTAAGTTTCAGGATCCTGGGATTTTACCTTCATATCTGATAATTTCATGTAGGGGGAACAGAACTGGAGGGACGAATCATCAACGTTTGCCTAATTTTTCATTCAGCTATGCGGTATGTAAAATTAGGCAAAGTTTAACTGCCCACTGTTAATCCACCACCAATTGCAATATATTATTTTGTCAATCTTTTATTTATTTATGTTTACAATTATTATTGTTTTAGTGCTTTTATTTGCTGATCTGCAACCATAATAAAATTGATGAGGATGAATAGAGGGAGGCAGAGAGAGAGTGAGAGAGAGAAAGAGAGATGGGGGGGGAAGGTAATTCTGGATATCTGGAATGTAATCTAAGGGCTTAACACAGTTTTGTGTTGTGCTGATTAATTATTGTATTCTGCAATGGCAATCAACCACTTTGTATTTGCTATGAATGCCTTATGGGCTTCTGTCTGTTTTTCTGTCTATTTTCTTTTTTTTTTTTTAAAAATATATCAGTCAAAATAGGGCGCAACCAATTTAATTAAAAATGCAACGTACATCGACTCCAGATGTTGTAATTATTTTCTGTAAGTTTTGTTTATGACTTTTTTCATATTTAAGAATGGACATGGTGCCTTCTGTTAATTTGGGAAGTCACAATGACTGATCGTCTGCATTAATCTAGCATGTGTATGTGTTTGTGTATGTGTGTTGATAAAAAGATGTGATAGGTTTATTGCAGGGCAAGTTTACTTTGATAAATGAAAATTGCTTTCATTTGGTCTTTCAATAGAAACAGTATCAAAGGTCCTGTGAATAGCAATGAAATTGATTTTTGTTTGCTAATCTAAAGAGGTTACATTTTCTCTAATGCCAGTCTTGTGAACACTGCCAAGAGCAAGGAAAATAACATTTCATAGTCAAGATTTCCCTTGAAATTGGGATGAAAATGCATTGAATTTTTGGAATGGAAAACCTAGTATGTAGTCTTAAACAGAGGTTCAAATATATTGGATTTGTTTACTTTTTTTCCTTAAATTTAAAATACACTTTACCTGTAAATATGGGAAGAGTTAATTCAGGTCATTTATTCCTATCTGCATAGCTTGCTCCTGTTTTACAGATGGTTTGATATCCCTTTTTTTTTTTAAGCAGAATTGCTATCTTTATACCCAGGTGGCTTTAATTCTTGTTGATAGGAACAAACCAGGATCAGAAATGAACCTTTGTTTGTATCAGCAGAAGGCTCCAAATGACAAATATAGACTTTGTAAGGAAAAGAAATATCTGTGGCGTAAAGAAAAAAGCAGGGTAATAGAATTAAAATATGGAAAGAAAATAGTAGGATATCCAACCTGTTGGATCTATGGCAATAAAATATCCTGTTAGTCCATCTAAATTTTGATAGGAAAAAAAATAGCTCTATTGACGAACAGTATTTTTTTTTTTTTTAGTAGGTTGCAAAACAAAATTCCTGTTAATAAAATGCAGCATTCTTTCTAGTCAGGAATATAATATTTGGTTATGCCACCTAAATTTTGATAGAAAAAAATAGCTATATTGCTGAACAGTATTTTTTTTTAGTAGCTTTGCAAGACAAAATTTCTGTTAATAAAACACAACATTCTTTCTAGTCAGGAATATATTTATGCAAAACAATAACTAGCTAATATCATATTGCAGTATTGATATTTTTAAAAATGCACGCCTTCAAATCCCATTTGTGTGTGTTTGGTGCCAGATCATTTTACAATAAAATATTATGCACTGTTATGTTGACTATTAGCTGTGACTCTTGGTACTTGTCTTTCAGTTTTCAAAGCATCAGCTTTGTAAAGTCTGCAGAGAGAGAAATTAATCCTTCAATTATGGCTGAAATGAATTCCATTCCTGGTTGTCTACAACTGATTCGGCAAAATGCAAATCCC
>NW_015390597.1:20373-59469 GCF_001527695.2 Protobothrops mucrosquamatus | reverse complement strand
GAGAGAGAGAGAGAGAGAGAGAGAGAGAGAGAGAGAGAGGGAGAGAGAGAGGGGGGGAGAGAGAGAGAGAGAGAGAGAGAAGCTTTGTTCCAGTAGAGTTGGCACCCTTGTGAACGAAGTTTCCTACTTTTCAAAACTTTGCAAAGCAACCTTAATGCTTTTTGAGCCTGATATGTTAAGGAAATGTGCCAAGCTCAAGGAAAGAATGGGGACATCTCAAACTGGAGAAGGGAGAAGGTGTAAAAAGATTTTGCTGGTATGTGCATTGATCTCCAACG
The DNA here is from genome assembly GCF_001527695.2 of Protobothrops mucrosquamatus. Taxonomy (NCBI): domain Eukaryota; kingdom Metazoa; phylum Chordata; class Lepidosauria; order Squamata; family Viperidae; genus Protobothrops; species Protobothrops mucrosquamatus. The sequence continues at coordinate 59,191 of NW_015390597.1, read as the reverse complement.
TGTCATTTTTTTTTAAAAAAAAAAATGTAAGTGTGAATTGTGTAATGCAGTGATTCCCTTAAGACCCTGTATCCTTTTTGATAAACAGCTGCCAAATGCACAAGTCCATTTTCTCTGATTGTCAAATTTGCTTAAAGCAAGCTTACTTCTGCAAAAGAGATTTTGCAAGCCCCTCAATCTGAAATTGCCCTGGCCAAATTACTGCCCAACATGTGCTACAAAATGGCTATATATATATGTAGATCTACTCTTATGTGGAAAACATAAGTTAAGACTAAAGGTGGAGATTTGTCAGATTGGCATCGCCTTATTTCCGGTGAAAAGAGGGATGAAAATGCGTTGATTTTTCATTTTTTTTATTTTTAGAAATGGATTTTTAATAGACCTGCAATTAAGAAGTTGTCCAAAGATTTTTATTGAGTTCCTCTAATTTTTTCTTCTTCTTCTCTCCCCATGATTCCTTAAAGGTGGTATTTTCAGAGGTAGCATGGTTATGATCACCTATTTTGGAAATACTGAGACAGGAAAGATGATAATGTGATGGTTATAAGAGTTTAGGTGGACGGAATGTGGCCCACTGGTTCCCAGTACTAATGGTATATTTATACTTTCTACATAGATGACACTATGTTTCAGTTGTGTTAATCAGAGTTTCATAACTTCTCCCATCTTCTTAGTTTGTTTTCTTAGGTGTAGAAGCTGACTTACCTCAATGATACATTATAAAAGACCACAGCACGGTTTTAATAAAATGTCAGTGTTAATTATCAGAACAATGGTCAGTTATTTATCTGATAGAGAGCCTGCAGAGACAATAACTCAGAATATTTGCTGTGGTTATAGAATAAGGAATGGAAAAAGGATCCCTTTCCCCACATTGAAACTTGAATAGAGTAGAATAGAATAGAATAGAAATAGAAATAGAAATAGAAATAGAAATAGAAATAGAAATAGAAATAGAAATAGAAATAGAAATAGAAATAGAAATAGAAATAGAAATAATAGAAATAGAAATAGAAATAGAAATAGAAATAGAAGGGATCTTGGAGGTCTTCTAGTCCAGCCCCTTGCTCAAGCAGGATAACCTATACTATACTTCTTTCACATGCTTATGCTTGATTTCTTGAGGGTTTAAATTTGTTTCCCAATGCCTGACAGGAAAGGCATTTTCTTAATCAAATATTTAATGACTTTGTATCTCGCTGGGTAGCACTGAAAAATAGTAATCATTTTGCAGAAGACCCTTATCTTTCTTAAGGCTGTTCAGGCAATCAAACATTCAAGCAAAATCAGGATATCTCATTTAGAGGTCACAACTCAATTTGTTTTATAGCAAAGGCAGCTACACACACACACACACACACACACACACACGGCTCTATAGAAGGATGGTGGCTGTAAAAAAAAAGCCCATAAAAATGTTCCCTGTAATCATTAGAAATGGCCATCGCCCAATTGCTTGTGTAGGACCCTATCGGCGGATTCTAACCGCTGCCAAATTACACATCCTCATTGTATTTTTCTGCACATTTGTGAATCGCAAATGAAACGTTGGGTAAGAACACTATGGGAAAACTGGAAATTAGCACAAACGCGGAGTTTGTGCTTGGAGCAATCTAGCCAGAAGATAAAGGCTGAGCTCAAACCCTTGACCAGAATAACACAAGAAAAAAAGCCTAAGATGGGATGGAAGAATATCTTCATAAACTCATCCATTCCCTTCCCAGAAGCCCAAGAGGAGGACATACTACCAGCAGGTCTCCATAGAAATAAGTACGTAATTCTACTTGCTACATGATAAGTTTTTATTCAGTTTTGACTAAGAAGCACATCCTTTAAAAAAAAACTTACATGGCTTGCATGATAAAGTAGTAAGTAGTAAGTAGAAGGGAAGATCTGTACCTCAAGCTTGAACTGTGGAATTCTGGGTGCTCTCTGAGCTTGTTAGTTCATTTGCAAACGTTTCATTACCCAACTAGGGAATCACATCAGTGCCCAGCTAGGGAATGTCGACATCACCGATGATGTTACCAAGTTGGGTAATGAAACGTCTGAAAGCAAACCACCAAGCTCAGGGAGCATCAAAGACTTCAGAGTACTAAATCTTGCCTTGTTTTGTTGTTGTTGCTTCAGCGTTGCCGTTTAGCCTTTGAAACCACTTCGTGTTAAGAAGTCTGTGGTCTTTAATCTGAGAATTTGGGCTGCTTGCTTTGAAATACTCCCTAGATGCTTGCATTTGATTCCATTACTAATTTACCACAATATGCTGTGTGAGAGAGAGTGTGTGTGTGTGTTGGATGTGTGTATACATCTGTTTCCCAGTTAGCACTCCATATGGTCTGCAAAATGTCTTATCACTTGGACTTTTGTTGTTTCTAAATAAGAGATGAGTGTGTCACAGGATAGCCACTGCCTCTTGAGAGGAACTGGAGATTGTGTTTAAAAATATAGTTTGACAATAGAGATTTGAAATAAATTTCAGCAGCAAAATTAAGGCTCTCTGTTTTAGAATTATATCTGTAGTCTTGAAAAAACAATGTTAACGTGTGTGAGTTCCAACTTTCCCTGTTGCAGGTACCTTTTGCAAAATGTCTTCTTAGAGCAAAGAACTTGTAAACCCAACAGATGACTTCAAGCTCTCTTGTCTTTGGGATTGATCTGGAGATTAAAGACATACAACAAAGCTTCCTTGATAGATAAAACCATAATAACTAAAAACTGCAATGATCTCTTCCATATTACTATGATGATTTCACTTTTTGAGAATTTAAGAATTATGAATATGGATTTAAGCACCTAGGAACTGGAAGACTATGCAACACAAGGAAGCAGATTTGCTCAGTCTTTTAATATTTTGAGACTCGTGATTCAATAAGAACCCACAGGGCAAATTAAAGTAAGCCATGAAAAGTTCAATGTTACATACTATCCGAAAATCCCCTTGTATGAAAAACTACCTAGTAATTTTTGTCTGTACAAGACAATGGTTTGGTTGTTTCATTCAACCATAGTTGAATGTTCATGTTGGTTTTCTTTTCTTGAGATTGCTTAAAGAGGTTTACAGAATGCAAAAGCATTTAAAAATGCATGGACGAGGTAAAAAAAAAAGTAGTATTAGCTAACTGAGGTTTTGAAATTGAATATCCAGGTCATCATGTAAGGAGATGAAGTAGAGAGATATATAAATAGACATACTTTAGATTTTTTTTTTTAAAAAAGAATGTGTGCTGTAAAAGCTAAACCAATGGGCTTAGAATAATGTGAAATATCTTTGTTTTTCCTTGCCTCTTCCCCATGCAGGCAGAAGAGTTATGTAAGTGCAACTGTCTTACAATGATTTTTATGCTTTCTTTATAAAATATTTAACAACTTTTAGAATGGGGACATAATTTTATCCTCTTGTATAGAAAAAAATAGGTAATTGCCATTGGATGACAAAAACAAGCCAAAATATTGAAGAGTACTGGGCCTAAGATGGGAATCTTATGATACCCCACTGCTTATTTCCCTCCATGTAGATGTAGCACCATTAAGGACTTCCCGTTGAGTATGGTTTGTCAGCCGGTTACAAATCCATCTGGTGGTGATGCTGTCTATCACATATATATATATTAGCTTAGCAAGAAGTAACTTTCTATCTAAAAGTCAGGAACAGTAACACAAACTGCTTGGAAGAACCTCAGTGTGCCTTTCTTGATTTTTGGAACCTGACAATGACAGACACTGAACAGCAACTGCTGTTCAAAATGTATGACCAGTTGCTGAAATGGAGCTGGGTATGAACCTTCCTTTAGTTGAGGATGGAAATTTGATTTGGTCTTTTAGCGTGACTAAAACACTCAGCAATCTGTTTAAGTATAGCAAAACGGGTGCTTATTAGCGTTGCAATCAGCGGGAGATGTTGTAGGGTGACTTGAATTATACATCAAGAGGGACTGCATATTTTTTGCACCTGTGGAGGAATGTTATTAAAATTAATATTGCTCACCATGCAAACATCTCCAGCCATTATTATGGCACATCGTGCTTCTGTCTGTATTGTCTTTTTGTTCTGACTTTACAACACGATTTGACCTTCAGAACAAGCATTTTTCTGGCTGATCAGGAGTGGGAGGAGAGAAAAAAGGAAAAGAAAATTTTTCGAAATGGCTTCATAATAAATAAGTCTGAAATTTAAGGAAGACCAGTTCAAGGCTCGCTGTCAAAGCACAACACGTGGGACCTTGTCTGTATGAGTAGACAGATTTTTCCAAAGAATACGCATTCACACACCCATCCAACTTCTTTACACCAAAAAGAGTCTTCTGCTAAACATTTTCTTTCAGCAGAAGTTGGTTTCTTAAAGAAGCAGGTCTGTAGGAAATAATAATAATAATAATAATAATAGTAATAATAGTAATAATAATAATAATAATAATAATAATAATAATAATAATAATAATAATAATAATAATAATAATAATAATAAAGTTGGAAGGGACCTTGGAGGTCATCAAGTCCAACCCCCTGCTCAGGCAGGTAACCGTATACCATTTCGGACAAATGGCTGTCCAGTTTCTTCTTAAAAACTTCCAGTGTTGGAGCATTCACTGCTTCTGGAGGCAGGTGGTTCCACTGGTTAATTGTTCTAACTGTCAGGAAGTTTCTCCTTAGTTCTAGGTTGCTTCTCTCTTTGGTTAGTTTCCATCCATTGCTTCTTGTCCTGCCTTCAGGAGCTTTGGAGAATAGCTTGACTCCCTCTTCTTTGGGGCAGCCCCTGAGATATTGGAACGCTGCTATCATGTCATCCCTCGTCCTTCTCTTTGTTAAACTAGACATACCCAATTCCAGCAACCGTTCCTTATATGTTTTAGCCTCCAGTCCCCTGATCATCTTTGTTGCTCTTCTCTGTACTCTTTCTAGAGTCTCAACATCTTTTTTACATCGTGGTGACCAAAACTGGATGCAGTAAGATGAGGTTGAAATTGTTGTTTTCAGCTGGATTGTCAGAATCTTTGAGAAGCGAACTATTAGCTCTGTGCTGACTCCGCCCAACACTTTTGTTGTATTTGTGAAAGTCATGTGCATGATTGATTTGATGACACATTTTACTCTAGCGGAATCTTCTGGATAACCTTTGAAGATCCATTGTTAATTGTGCTTCCTTTTTCTGTAGCAGAAACAACACTTTTCCCACCTATCCATTTATCCATCGTCACTTCTGCTCATCTGACGACTGTCTCTGCAACTTACTTTCTGACTTCAATAGGGCCAATCTGCTTACTTTTTCAGCCTGCGATTAATTTATAAAATAGTGTTTGCCTTCTGCTTCAGGCACCAAGACTAGATCTTTTGACAACTGAATTAATTTAGTGATGTGTGTGCACTTCATCTTCTATAGAAAGAGCCTCGCCGTCTTTTCATTTATTTTGATTGACCTTTTCGAAAATCAAGGCAGAAACAAAAAAAAAATTAAAAAAATAAAAAATAAATGGCCATGTGCACACCATTCCTACATTTTGGCCTAGATCAAAACTGTAGCAGAAATAACCAGAAGTTTATATTACGGGCAGTGCTGCCAGCAAGATGGAGAGAGACAGACGTTCCTGCATTTGCCTTAGAAATGTGTACAAAAGAACTGATGTGGCAATAAATTGCTAATTCTTCATGAAAACAAACTAGGGCAACATATTAACAACAACAACAACAATAATCTATATAAATAAAAATGTAAATGTTCGTTTGTTCAAAATCTTAAATCTCCGAATGTTCTTCACCGATTGCTTTGAAATTTTGACACAACGTTGCATTCGAATACGCGCGTGTTTGTATATACCTACTATTATATAGATGTCACACCTGTGACAGGTAAAAACATGCTTTTTTTGAAAAACAGTGCCATCTGTTGGACGTAAAAGCAACACACGCTACCATTTAACCAGACTGAGCCACAGCAACGCATGGCCGGGTACAGCTAGTAAAAATAATAAAAATAATAGTCCTAAAATGAAGTTAAATCATACTTCTTATTCTTCCCTTTGGACATTTATTTTAAATAGTAAATTTGGCATACTAGCAAATAAAAGCAAAGGCTGTTACCGAGTTTAGCCTGCCATGTTCTTACATGTTTGGCACCCATATAAAATCACATTATTCGTAAGCGGAGCTTTTATGCAGTAAAGGAAGCAGGTGTAATGCCTTTTGCTGACATTTCTATTATGTGCTGCCTGCACGTTGCTTATGCCACCGTTAATCCTCCTGTAGTTTAGGGTTATGATATAGAATTAACATACTGTTTTAAGAGTTGTCTGCTTCAAGAGTTAGATGGCATTTAAAGTGGGTGACAGGAGGCCATATATTGTGCAGCCTCCATTTATTACCCTACTCACAGAGATCCACACACACACACACAACTATTCCAGCGCTAAGTCAGTATTCCTCCAGTCACGTTCTCCAGCCTCCAGTCCCCTAATCATCTTTGTTGCTCTTCTCGGCACTCTTTTTAGAGTTTTGAGAATACATGGACTAATCCATACAGCTTTCTTTGGTAGTTGCAGAACACATTTGCCATTGCCTCCTTTCCAGGCTGAGACAAAACACCAGATGGCTTTCCTACTGAATGTAGGACTAAAATTCAAGTTGCTCCCACTCCTAGTCCAGCACCTTAATTGACAGCCTGAACAGACTCTCATAAGCAAGTTCCTAAATATCTGGCGAGTTAAGATTTATTTTTGTTCCTGATACCCCAAGAAAAATGCAAAAGAAAGCATCCAAGAAATTAGATGGAAAACCAGAGTCCTGTTTCACAGGGAAAGAACGTTTCTGAGATGTTACAAGGTAGATTCCAGCACAGTATTTGTTTTCTTTTTAAGGGGTCGGCTAGTTCCTCCAAGGCAGAACATCTAAACCTTAAGAGCGTTAGACAGTTTCTTCCTTTCTCTTCTTTGCCTCCAGCTTTAAGCCTTCAGACTTTGATATTGGCTACTCAGGGGGTCAGGAGAGGTCAGTGGATTGGACTGGCAGAAGAATCCCTGCTGTTTAAGGGAATAGTTTCCATAAAAGAGTCTCTCTCTTGATTCCGATCATTATATCAGAAAGCTCGGCTGAAAAAATGGTTGTCGAATAATGTCCTGGATGAGCAAAGTTTCATTTCCCGTGTTTGGTCATGACCCTAGAGTGGTTTCAGGACCAAAAGATGGAATCACAGTTGAATTATGAATATGTGCTTCGGCAGCCCTGTTCCAGCTGAAATATTACCTATCTAGCTCACAAACCAGAAGATCTTGCTGGTTCGTGACATTGCCATCTAGAAGATAAAAATCAAATACAGAACAAATTTTAGAAAACACACAGTAATCAACACATCACTTTGATAGTGAGGGCTTTAAAGAAAAAAAAGACACAATCAGGATCTGAGCACAAGAGTCAAAAAGCTAGCCTTCAATGGTTACCCATCCTATCTTTCATGGAAAGATATTCCCAATTTGGGGTGCCAGATCAAAGGAAGACCTCTCTTCATCTCTGGCTAACAATCAAACTAGCTTCAGAGGATATTTCTCCATTTTTTTTTACTGTTGCAATTTTTGCTAGCTGAGTCTTCTTCAAAAGCAGAGTCAATCTGCCAAGACAGGCATAATATTCCAGTGATTTCACTGAAAAATATTTTTAAAAGAATAGATAGTGGACAGTCTTTGATTTCAGACAACTACAGCATGTTGATTAGGGATCGTGGCTGTGATTATCTGATTATCCTATTAGAAAGTCAAATTTCATGATTTAAACTTGAAGACGGATAGAAGACACACACACACACACACACATGCAGGCAAATATTTGTTTGACTCTTCCCGCAGAGTGGTGGCAAAACTCCAGCCCACGGGGGGGGGGGGGAAGCTGATTGGAATCTCAAAAATTCAGTTGTTTTTCTACTTTTTTATTTTTTAATAAGAACAAGTATGTACTAAAATGTATAATTTAAAAATGCATTTAAGCAACAACAAATCTGGGTTTTCTCCTCACTTTTTTGGTTTTCCCCTCCACTGGTTTATGCCTCCCAAGCTGATAGCATCTCCGTAACATTCAGATATTTCATATATTTATGATGTTAAATTTCATGTAAATGTGCCCTATTTGTATCAATACAATCTCTCCTTTCTCCCTTTCTACGACTCTTCACAGCATTGACACAGATCTTCAAATTCACCATGAGATTATAAATTATATTCTCTACTCTCCCATCCGTAACGCCTGGATTATTTCATTATTACGGATTTACCTATTTAGTTCTTAATTAATTGACTTTTGATAATTTTGCTAAGCATCTTTTTTTTCTATTTGAAAATTTGTGCATATTTCCATGCGTTTGTATCCTAGAATGTCCAATCTTTCCCCTGTATGCTTTATCTTTTGCACATTTTTTTTTTAAAAAAAGTTATAAGGTACATTACAAAATTATAGGAAAAGAGCAGATATAAAAATGTTAACATGCCCGTATATGTTTTAAAAATCCTAACAGGACTGGACAGCCATTTGTCCAAAATGGTATAGGGTTTCCTGCCTGAGCAGGGGGTTGGACTAGATGACCTCCAAGGTCCCTTCCAACTTTACTACTACTACTACTACTACTACTACTACTACTACTACTACTACTACTTATTATTATTATTATTATTATTATTATTATTATTATTATTATTATATGTTTATATTAAAATATATCAATGGAACGCTGTCTGACAATGGAGCTGGGAAATACTATCTCTTTTAGCATGCCTGCGGTTGAATATTGGTGGTAAAAAGTGTCACCCAGTTTACACAAAAGTGTTCTTCCTAGCAGGATACTTCTCCCTCATTGACTTCTTAATTGAACATTACCGTCTTCTGTTCTTCATTCTGAAATTCTGCTTAGCTCGGGGTAACGGGGAATGACCTTCTGGTATTAAGAAAGAACAGCTATTGCAAGATCAAAATTCCTTAGCTTTTAAGGTAATGCTTGCAATATTTAAGAAATGGCAGGGAAAAAATATTCTGACATGACATCTGCCAGATTGCAGGAACGATGTGTAATATATTTTCTACACCCAATTACAACTTGACTCTACAAGCTCTTCTTGTCATGTCAAACCATGTCACTTTTAATGTTTTCTGATTCTGTTTTTTTTTTAAATTTGGTTATGGGTCTTGAAGTCAACTGCTTTGCCAATACTTTTATTTGCACTTGAGTTGTCCTCGGAAGATGTCATTAGAGTGACCCTTTGCCATGATCTGAATATTTTTGAGTTTATTAGAATACCTACCATTGTCTTGCTTAGCATCGCAGAGGGAGAAAAATCTATAGAATAGCTTGTTTATAGGCATTGCCATTGATAATGAATTGCTGTCATTAACATGTCCTTGAAATATTTGGTTGTACCGCCCTCCTTCTCCTACACAGCTTCACAATAGATCTTTGCATTATCCAAGCTTCTGTTATGGCAGCTAGATTTTATTTTTCTTCCTAATGCATGCTTGTATTTTTTTTTTTTATTCCTAAAGAAAGATGGGCCACCTTCAAAACCATGGTTTATAGAAATTTTGTTACTTTGTTATGCAAAAGTAATGAGGCCATTCATCCATATCTCTTGAATGCACCTTCAGTTCTTAGAAATAATCATCTTGTACGCTGCTGTTGTGTACATAGCCCAAACAGTACACTTGTCAAATATAGCAATAATCCTAAATGATACAGTGTTCTGGAAACAAAGGCTGAAAGTATTTTAATAGCATTGCTCATTACCCAATGAATATTAATTACAGCAGAATCTACAGCTGATTGGCTTTATGTGACAAGAGAGGTTATATTTCACCTGCAATGTCAAAGTGGGTTGAGAAAGTGCTGATAACCAAATTCTGTTGGAGAATGGCTCTATCCTGACCACTTCTAAAGAGAAAAGGTATCCGCAAGAAAGCTACATGCATGATATGCAAGTTGTAGGAGAAGGGGCGGAGTCAAGAGAGGAATTAGCCTGGAGTCATTACATTCCCACAAGCGGTCCAAGTCTAGCCCCTCTTGAATTCTGTTGACTCTTATCTGGCACCAGTTTGGTGCTGACCATTAGTTGCCTAGATTCTTGTGTGTAGACATGAGCAATAAATCAGCTCAACTGGAACTTAATTCATGGTCCTGATTCTTCACACCTGATACAAGTGCACAGTTCTTCATTTGGACATGGATGTACAATAACATCATTTCCAATCTTGAGTTTAGCAAATATCTTCCCCTGGAATCACAAGCCATCACTTAGCACTATGAGTCAGGTGCTTAGCTTCAGTTTAGTGAGACTGTTGTTGCTTCACCTGTTGAAGCACCTGTTTTGATGTTGTTTGCTGAGAGTTTAGATTTATTCAGAAGACTCCTCCAATGAACCACTTTCCCTTCATTCTGCTCAATAGAATGTGATTGCCGAGGTACTACTAGGCAGCTATTAACCAAAGATAATCTTATTCTTCATTCAGTTGACGGATTAAAGCCATTTAAGTTGGTGTCCATCATCACTTCACACAGCAAGCATATTCAAAATTTTAATTAAAATCTGTATCCATTTGTTTATCCTGGATCTCAACCCTTTAACTTCATGGGGTGATCCTGAGTTCAGTGGCAAAAGAGAGGGAGAAAAACTCATCTTTATATCTTTGCCACATATTTGTAGTTATCCAGCATTTTCTAAAGATATTATACAGTATCTCAACTCCTTCAATCCCAAGTTCCAATTGGCAAGAAAGGTCATAAAATGGGGCAAAACTCACTTAACAACTGTTTTGCTTAGCAACAGAAATTCGGGGCTCAGCTGTGGTCGTAAGTTGAGAACTGCCTGTATAGGCATTTAGACGGTAGGGATAAATAAATATCTACAAGTACTTCTTATGTTTCGGATCAATGTGATATATTGACTTCCTGACATTATGTATTATTGCTGTGACCCTTTGCAATCCACTCTCAGCTGTTGAACAGCTGCTAATTAGGTTACTTCCATTAGAGGCAAAGAACCAAGTCATCATGATGATGATGATGATGGTGATGATGATGATGATGACGACGACTGGGTCTTCTTTCTTTTTAATTTTTTTAAAGAAATGCACTTAAAATTTATATTAACCTCTGGAAGCAGACAAGAATGCTGGGATTTTGACTTTGAGAAGTTCATTTGCTTGGCAGCAAGAAGCTATAATTAAAACAACACTATAAATAGTAATCTATCATTTAATCCATGAGGGCTTTTTCTACTCTTTGGAGAACACAGCAATAAATCCCAGCAGTAGTACTTAATAGGGGAAGATTTAATTAGTTATTTCATTTTAACTTTCCTTCCTTCCTTCCTTCCTTCCTTCCTTCCTTCCTTCCTTCCTTCCTTCCTTCCTTCCTTCCTTCTAGAAGAGTGGGAAAATGTTGAAGGCCACATCTTAAAAAATGAAAGAATCTAGATAAGAAAGAGGGACTTAACTAAAAACTCAGGAACCTCTCCTTATGAACATAGAATTTTCTTTTACTTTATTTTTTACTTCTCACTAGATGCATTAAAGCTTTTTTTCCCTGTAGGACCCAGTGAGGTGGCTGTTTATGTACACACAAAACATATCGGAAAAGTTGCAGAGTTTCAGTTTGCAAACAGGTAAAAAGTGAAAGCTAAACAGACTTTATTTGTGAGGGAATCTTGTTCTGTTGTGACCTTGCTCCCAGCAAATGCATTGTTCATGCCTGAGTGACATTTCTGACAAAATCAGCATACAATCATGAACCATTTATCAGAGGTTCAGCTGAAGGAGATACATTCACAATGAGCCCTGATGGGGGTCACTTTGAAAATACATTCTGGCATTTCATAGCAGAAGTGTGAAAAGGTTCAATCCGTAAACCTGTATTTAAACCAATTCAGTTGGGTTGAAAGAAGCTTAAATCAGAGGGATGTAGAGTCATGTGCAGTGGTTAGTTAGGTCAGGACGAAAGCTACCATACCAGAGTTAGTCAAAGTGACTGCTGTAATATTCTCTATTCTTCTCAGTTGGTAACCATGTACTGTTCTTGGTTGCTACACTTAATTTCAGTACAATAAACTGTCTTCACCAAATGCCTGCTAATGTCTAAGTTTCTACCTTCGGTTGACACTAGTGAGAAAGTCAAGAGTTGATGCATACTTTCTCTAGAATATCCTCTTGAGTATCTCTTATCAACTCCTGGAGATGATAGTTATAGAGAGACAGATGGATAGATAGATCGATAGATACATCGATAGATAGATAGATAGATAGATAGATAGATAGATAGATAGATAGATAGATAGATAGATAGATAGATAGATGGTAGGTAGGTAGGTAAGTAGATAGGTAGATAGGTAGGCAGGCAGGCAGATGATAGATAGATAGATAGATAGATAGATAGATAGATAGATAGATAGATAGATAGATAGATAGATAGATAGATAGATAGATAGATAGATGAGAGAGAGAGAGAGAGAGAGAGAGAGAGAGAGAGAGAGAGAGAGAGAGAGAGAGAGAGAGAGAGAGAGATAGATAGATAGATAGATAGATAGATAGATAGATAGATAGATAGATAGATAGATAGATAGATAGATAGATAGATAGATAGGTAGATAGATAGATAGATAGATAGATATTGATCTGATCCACGTGAATAAATGTATGCTGGGAGATAAAGTGAAGGAAGCTATCTTTTGCTGTAGGCTAAAAGATGAGATAATAAGTCTAAAAAAATAAGTTTACTCAGACAGGCTAGTCAGCCAGTTTGGTGTGTGGGTTAGGGCACCAGGCTAGAACCCAGGAGACTATGAGTTCTAGTCCCACCTTAGGCACAAACCCAGCTGGGTGACCTTGGGCCAGATACTCTGCCTCACTCTTAGGAAGCAGGCAAGGGCAACCCATATCTGAAATCTTGCCAAGAAAACGGCAGGGACTTGTCCAGGCAGTCATCCAGAGTCACACTATCTCAAAGGCACACACACATACATACAGATAGGCAAGAGGACAGTGGCTCACAGAGCTGATGGTTATAGCTGCATGATGACATTTTCTTTGATAAGTTGTGACAATCCAGCTGGCAGTTTTTTGGGGTTGTTGCAATCACTGGTGGACCAGAACTTGAATGCTGGCATCTTACATTTTTTTGTCAAATTGAACAGCGAGAATTGGCAGTTCTGATTTTGCAATTGTCTTGACGCATCAAACGCCAGTGCTAACACCCACTTAATGAGATAGCTGGTGATAAAAATGTACTCCCATGTTAGTTTCACTTCCCACATAAGCCCAGCCTCTTTGGATGGCAGCTTGTGAATGTTCCTGATCAGGTACCGTGTCGGTTATACTTAGCTTTTCAAAACTAGCATACAGTATGCTATTTGGGATGGATGAGAAATAACATTGAGAGCAGCTGTTAATATCAAAATGCATTTCTACATGTATTTTTCTTTTTTGCACAGCTAAGAATCTGTAACAAAAACTGTGGATGCAGAATTAGATTTTTTCTATTGCTTTTAAGCTATAAAAGAATCTCAGCACTTCACTTTCTTTAGCTCCTTAGTTGCAGCATTGTGCTCCACTCTTCCTGTCTGTGTTTACTGAGTAATAAGCAATTAACATCCTGTGAAGCTTTCCATTTTGTACAACTATAGTGTCTGATGACTGCTTGCCTCCTGTGAAATGACGGTGACACCGTTCTTTTGTCTGACATATAAATCCAACTTTGCCTCTGAGTTTGTTGGGGTTTTTTTTACTTCAGAAAGACACCATTCTTGAACTCAGTTTACCACATTGCAAACTGTCTTCTATCCTTCCTTCCTTCCTTCCTTCCTTCCTTCCTTCCATCCATCCATCCATCCATCCATCCATCCATCCTTTTCTTTTCTTTTTGATGAACCAGATGAGGAATGGAGTTAAGCATGATTATTGAGTTTCTGCATGTCTAAAAGTATTTTCCTCCAAGCAGTGCATTGTCAAATAATAGAAACTGGCTTCGAATTAATTGTGTCAGCCATGCTACATGCACTTGTTTTGCTGCTTTTAAGTTTTAATTAATCAGTACAGTCCCACTAATTAATGTTAGTTAGACTTGCAAGAAAAGAAGACCCCCAACGGACGTCTTGGGACTTTCCGCTATTTAATTAGCAAGTCTTATTTCAACTCTACCTTGTTGTTCCATGTTAATGACAATTAGATATTCCTTCACCTTTAGATATTGTTTGTTTACATTGAAAACAAGGCTACAAACAAAGTCATCACAAGCACAGAGAGCCTGTAGATGGAGGAGCGATCATGCATTGAAGATCCCAGATTTCATTTAAGGAGAACTGGAGAGTCTTCTGTAGGTTTCAAGTTAGAGAACTGGTTGGATCAACTGCCTTACTCAACCCAAAGAAGCATTTCCTAAGGACTTCACTAGAATGGTGAATAAAGATAAGGGTTAAAATTATTCACAGTGATGTTCTCTTCTTACGAACTCAACAACTTTCCATAAAGTAATACTTTTCAGAAACTTTCTATCGAAATGGACAAATTGCTTGCATTTGTGAACTGTTTTATGTATGCTTCCAAAAAACGTTTTGCAGACATCCGATTAAAGGATTCTTTGCGGAAAGTTCACATCGTGACAGGTTGACATGACTCATTAAGAAGTATCTGAAGGGAAGGGAGATGCACTTTTGAAAAATAAATAAGTAAAATGCAGCCTGTCGTGGTGGCATTCTGTCATGCTTGGAGGGAAGCATGATGGAATGGCATTTCAACCCTATTTGTACAATCAAGGATGGGATAGGAAAGCCAGCTTTGTAGCAAGCCATACACGATTTCATCCATCCCTCCCTCCTTTTCTTCTGTTTCTGATGAATCAGTATTCACCAATTCATCAAGTGTTTCAAGATTCTGGAAAATGTGATGCCCTTGTAACAAATGGATGTGTTTCACACTTTCTTAGGAAGTCGTTGTAGAACACATCAGTTTCAAAATGCATCAAGCCCTCCGTATGAGACCAGCAAGCCTCGGCCAATGACTTTTTCCATCATGTATTTATTGGTTAGAATTCTATTCCACCTTTGTATGTATGTATGTATGTATGTATGTATGTATGTATGTATGTGTGTGTGTGTGTGTATGTATAATTGGCACACCTTCCTCCTACTTTTCTGCACAATAACTCTATATTGTAGATTGGGCAGAGAGAGTGACTGATCTGACGTCCTCCAGCCAGCTTCCACGATTAAGGATTAGCAAAAATATGGGTCTTTCTTTTTCTTTTTTTTTAATAAAATTTTTATTGATTTTTATAATTAAACAACAAATGCCAATATGATGCATTTACATACACAAGCAAAAAAAGAAAGAAAAAATAATAATCCAAATCAATACATTTTCGGAAATGCTCGGCAGTCCCCGCCTTGCCTCCACCCTCATTCACTTTCCTATCCTTCCTCCCTCTAACCCACAACCTCTCCTCCTTCGTCCTTTCCACCTACCTACATCCCATCACCTTTCTAAAAAAAAAAAAAAATGGGTCTTTCCATCCCCCAAATAGCACCTTCATAATTACACTACACTGACTCTCATCTGCTGTCTGATCATTGGCTTTGGGATGAAAATGTTTTATTGACTCTGAATCACAGCATTTTTTTTATTTATTTATTTATTTATTTATTTGGTATGGCTTTCTTGCATCTAGATAGTACGATGAAGTCAAATTTTCCCTATTAGATATTGGAGATGAGTTGGAGCTGATTTCTCTCTGTGTGTATGTGCCTGTGTGTGTGTGTGTGTTTTGCTTTTTAAATGACGTTAAGCCTGGTTTGAATTATGCACTTTAACCACAGTTTTTGTGGAAAGCATACCACCTATTGTTGTTCTTACTAGTAGCCAGATTAATGGTTGGACAAAGTTCTAAAACTGAAATAAAAAAATGTTCAGGGACCATAAATTGTACAACTATGCTCTAGAGAGAAGAAAAAGCTACATCCAGGGTAACATATTGCAATAAAAAAGGAAGCCATATCGGAGGGAGGGGGGGTAGGGAGGGAAGGAAGGAAGGAAGGAAGGAAGGAAGGAAGGAAGGAAGGAAGGAAGGAAGGAAGGAAGGAAAAGCAAAAATTTTGGTAGGGAAAACTCTTCACAAAGAGTTTGGCAGCATTTGGGTAAAGAGGCAGATTTCCCTGTACATATTCCCTGTAATGTGAATTTTATGTATAAAAAAAATAGAAACACAGTGTTGCTTTAAATGCATCTGGGAGGACTCAGTAGAAATAGCTATTTTAAGTTGAGTTCAGCAAAGAAAAGAGAAATTGCATTTTAATTGCATCAAGATAACAGTTAATCTGTTGGGGAGGGGGGGGGAGAAATCAAAGCGTGCATCTGGAAGTGGGCAAACATTCTTCTTCCTTTTGAATAAATTTGCTCTGAATATGGTGTGTCTTCCCATAGAGACTTTGACTTTATGATGTCCTCCCCCCCCTCCCTTTCTGCTTCATTTATCTTTGACATTTAATTTCCAGATGGGTCCATAATGTGACGGATACTTTATTTCTTAAGATATCCCAGTAGTGAAATCATTTCTGAAAACCCAGGAAGCTGATAGCTGCCAAATAGCTCGCTGGGTTTCATTCGGCCCCCCTCCCCCATTTTGATATATTAGTTGATTGTTCACGATTTATTTAGCAAGGTAGGCAAGCTCGCTCCAAAATCAGGGGTGCAGATTATCTGCGCCCTGAAGCATGGCACAAGAGAGAGAGAGAGAGAGAAAAAAAACATGAGTTGACTTTTCTTTTTTGCCTTAAAACTCTTGTATTCAAACCGCTTGCAACGACGTTATTTCTAAGCAGCTCATGAAAAAGAAAATAAAGCTTTTATTGAAAGACACATTAAGCAGAAGAGCAGCATAAAGATATTTTAATACGATCTATTAATTCAAGAAGGCAGTAAAAAGCACTGGTAATAACGGAGGAAAGAGCGTTGCCCTTAGTGATCTCAGAAAATGTGGCGCTTTTGAAGATCATAAAGGTGGGAACTCAGTCTACACTTTTTTTCTAACATTAAAAAGCCATGTCTCCATTTATGATAGTCCATATTATCGGTCCATCTGTGGACAAAACATGGCATAAATAAGGTAAATCAAGGACAATTGATTTACAGGTAATCCTTGACTTACAACAGCTGGTTTAGTGACGTTCGAAGTTACAACAGCAGCAGTGACTTACGACCTTTTTTTTATACTTACAATCGTTGCAGTCTTACAATCCCCATGGTCACCTGATCAAAATTCGGACACTTGGCAACTGATCCATATTTATGATGGTTGCAATGTCCCGGGATCATGTGATCCCCTTGTACGACCTTCTGACAAGCAAGGTCAATGGCAAAGTCAGATTCATTTAACAACCGTGTTACTAACTTAACAACTGCAGTGATTCTTATAATGACTGTGGCAAGGGACTATGACGGGACTGTGGTCCCGTCATAAAACGGGACCAAATTCACTTAACAAATGTCTCACTTAGCAACAGAAGTGTTGGGGTCAACTGGGGTGGTAAAATGAGGACCACCTGTATTGATTGAAATGTGGTGACTGGATTAAAGGATGATGTGCATTGAACATTAGTGGTATCAAAGAGTTTTAATTGGATTTCTTTTTCTGATCTCAAATCCTGCCTTTCTTTGCCTTGCTATTGTTTGCTCCTTTTATGCACTTTGTAGAATGTAGCATGATAGATGCATAAGCATCAAATATGAAATATTACCACATATTGACCATCAGAAGTATCAAATGGAGAGCACGTATTAAATTCCCCGCATTGTCATGCAGGGGGACCACGTCGAATGCCAAAATTAAATATCTAAATCTAATAGTGAAATCAAGTTTTAGAGAATGTCAAAAAAAACAGATGTAATGCGTTTTATAAATGTGGGCAAATGAGATAATGAGATTATATGGACAATCACGCATTTGAAAAATAGTGTAGTTGATACTTTTAAAAAAATCATCTCGAAGTCTTCTGCTTGGCAAGATGTTTTTTTTATCTTTACGCCAAGGGATCCCTAAATTAGCTAATGTAAAATATGCTTGCATATTTTAAGCTCCATCTCTTTTCTTCCCTTATTTTCATTTCTTCTGTGAGCTTTTAAAATATTATTGTTTCAGCTCTGTGATTTCTCCCACTCTTTTCTTCTTTTCATTAGAATTATCAATCTGGTAATTTCCTGAAAAAAAGTTAAAGATAGTTGAAAAATTATAACAAAGCTCAAGAAAATAGTGCACATTTTTACAAGAGGAATAACTGAGCAGTAAAAGAACAAACTCTTCTTTCTTTCCTTCCTTCCTTCCTTCCTTCCTTCCTTCCTTCCTTCCTTCCTTCCTTCCTTCCTTCCTTCCTTCCTTCCTTCCTTTCTTTCTTTCTTTCTTTCTTTCTTTCTTTCTTTCTTTCTTTCTTTCTTTCTTTCTTTAGTTCTGTCTTCTGTTCCACAGTATTGTGATCTATTATACTTTTCTAGTCTATTCCATTTGTACCCTTCGACATTTTTCCCCCTAAAACTTTTGCGGATCCTACTAATTTTGTATTATGGTCTCCCTTGTTTTGCAACCTGACCTTCCCTGTCAAATGTGGCTTTGAAAGAATTCCACCCTTCAACCACTAAAACCCCCGGTTGTGCATTAAGAAAGAGGGGAAAATCACTCTAATTGCACATTGACTCTGTTGTGTCTGTGAGTTTGTGTTTTTTGAGAGAGAGAAAAGCTACTAGAGAGAATTGTACAATTAGGAAAAACTTAAAATGAAATGGGTCAGCCTGAGAGGTTCCTTCTGTTAAAACTCTTACCAGAAATAGTGTTGTTAAACCAATTCCCACTGGCAGCCCGGTCCTTTCCTTCCAAATCCATTTCAACGGACAGCAAAGGTAAAAGCCCTAATTATTTTTAGGTATGAGCAAATAGGTTGAATACTTACAAGTATTTAATCAAGGTTCACCCGTGCAGCTTCATCATGAGCCTGCTTTCAGTTGCATTTTCCAAACATCTGGAAGAAATTAATGGAGCAATGTCTAATTATCTCTTCTCATATTGAAGAGGGGAGGGGGAGACAGGAGAGAGCACCCCCATTAAGTGCCTCTAAGCTTCCGAATGACTTCTGGGACATGCTTTAGAATTACTGACTTCTCCCCCTTCCAGTCAGGAAAGAACATATTTCTCTAAACCTTGTAGGCATCTGAAAGAGTCCTATTGAATGCTTTTAGTCCATGCTGACTTTTACCTTAGGACCAACATAAAAATGCAATGTTTTTTTCAGATATCTGCCAACCTCTCCACAAGTTCCACAGTAAAATATCCTCCCTGAATCTCCTTTAGGTTATACAAATTGGTTTCTCTTGAGTAAACATTTCTCCAGGAGTTTAGAAGGAAAGAAGTTGCCTTTCATAGTAAAACCTCTCATTTAATAGCCATGAATTGGCAATCTCTCATCTTACTCATACATATGGAAACAAAACCCAAATCCAATCACCAATTATTTTTTTTTGGGGGGGGGGGGTTCCAGAAATATCTGACCCTCCCAATCCAAATTCAGAGGGTACATCTGTTTCTCAATAATAGCCCCAAGTTTCAAAAACAACAAATATAACCATAATGCCAAGACTTTGATGACTAGATTTGAAATGCCAGGAATTGGAACACCCCACACACAACATTTGGGAAGGCCAATAGGTGAAGGGGAGTTTATTGCCAAACATGTGTATAGACTTATGGCAGTTTGAACACAGAATTGATTCACCCGTTCATCTATTTCCTTTCATCTCTACTTTTAAAGATCTATAGAACAGAGCTTCATGTTTATGATCCTTCATGAAGGCTGATTAGAGTTGGGGACTTTGATGAGAAGTTGTTCTTCAAATGAAAACCGTAGCTGGCACACCATATGGCATTAATGGATGTCTTCTTCTGCGCCAAAGATTTATGCAGATTCTCAGTCATCCGGCTCATGGTGGCTCCAGAGATGCTTTTTCCAAAGGCAACTGGACTTTGTTTGGAAGTCCAGTTGCCTTTGGAAAAACAAAGTCCAGTTGCCTTTGGAAAAAGCACTTTTGGGATGTTCTGCCCTGAAGGAATAGATTTGTCTTTATTTTGGTTAAAGTGCCCTGAAGGAACACTTTAAACAAAATAAAAACAAATCTGTGTGGTTGAACAGAGTTTAGAATGATAAAGACACAATGATCTTATCCAGCACTCTGTAACTCGGTGTATTCTCAAAGCACCAAACAAGACATTAATCCACCACGATCCCTGTGAAGCTCACGCTCCATGTAAGTATTATCGCCCTATTACATGTGGTGACTCTGCGAGAGAGAGGTCAAATGGCTGTGCCCTACGATAGACATGGTAATGTTATATCAAAGGAACGTGGGGGTAAAAATGCCCTGTTTTGCTTTCCAATCTTATTCACCCTTTGCGACTGCCTTATTATCTGTGGGCATTCACATGTATATTGGATGCTGAAATTTTGCAAATCCAAGAGTGTCTAAGGTCTTTACCACCAGTTTGTTTAGCACAGAGTCGCTCTCTCCTCTTTCTACCTTTCTCACTGTTGGTTAGATAGGAAGACACATCCTTTGCTCGGAAAACACTTTCTCCTGCATTCATCATTTGGTTTGGCCTAGAGATGAGAAGGGTGATCTATGCTAGAATTATCACCTGTATCTTTATACATTGTTCAGACACATGAATTAGAAATGTGTGATTGCTATGGTTTTCTAAAGGAAGCCACGATTTCTAGGTTGCTTAATTTTATGTCTAGAAAATGTGTCCGATTTTTCAGACTGCCTGCAACAGGGTACATTCATATTTGTCCATTGATATTTTCTGTAGAGGAAATTATATATCTGTATCCAGGGCTTTTTTTTCTCATAGAACGCCCAGAATGGAGTTCCGGCACCTTTTTTGGATGGAACCTTGTAGAGTAGGCAAGGCGAGTTGTATGATGTGAGTTCCGGCACCTTTTTTTTTTTTTTTTTTTTTTGAAAAAANCAGTTTGAACACAGAATTGATTCACCCGTTCATCTATTTCCTTTCATCTCTACTTTTAAAGATCTATAGAACAGAGCTTCATGTTTATGATCCTTCATGAAGGCTGATTAGAGTTGGGGACTTTGATGAGAAGTTGTTCTTCAAATGAAAACCGTAGCTGGCACACCATATGGCATTAATGGATGTCTTCTTCTGCGCCGAAGATTTATGCAGATTCTCAGTCATCCGGCTCATGGTGGCTCCAGAGATGCTTTTTCCAAAGGCAACTGGGCTTTGTTTGGAAGTCCAGTTGCCATTGAAAAAACAAAGTCCAGTTGCCTTTGGAAAAAGCACTTTTGGGATGTTCTGCCCTGAAGGAACAGATCTGTCTTTATTTTGGTTAAAGTGCCCTGAAGGAACACTTTATAAACAAAATAAAAATAAATCTGTGTGGTTGAACAGAGTTTAGAATGATAAAGACACAATGATCTTACCCAGCACTCTGTAACTTGGTGTATTCTCAAAGCACCAAACAAGACATTAATCCACCACGATCCCTGTGAAGCTCACGCTCCATGTAAGTATTATCGCCCTATTACATGTGGTGACTCTGCGAGAGAGAGGTCAAATGGCTGTGCCCTACGATAGACATGATAATGTTATATCAAAGGAACGTGGGGATAAAAATGCCCTGTTTTGCTTTCCAATCTTATTCACCCTTTGCGACTGCCTTATTATCTGTGGGCATTCACGTGCATATTGGATGCTGAAATTTTGCAAATCCAAGAGTGTCTAAGGTCTTTACCACCCTTTTGTTTAGCACAGAGTCGCTCTCTCCTCTTTCTACCTTTCTCACTGTTGGTTAGATAGGAAGACACATCCTTTGCTCGGAAAACACTTTCTCCCGCACTCATCATTTGGCTTGGCCTAGAGATGAGAAGGGCGATCTATGCTAGAATTATCACCTGTATCTTTATACATTGTTCAGACACATGAATTAGAAATGTGTGATTGCTATGGTTTTCTAAAGGAAGCCACGATTTCTAGGTTGCTTAATTTTATGTCTAGAAAATATGTCCGATTTTTCAGACTGTCTGCAACAGGGTACATTCATATTTGTCCATTGATATTTTCTGTAGAGGAAATTATATATCTATATCCAAGCCTTTTTTTCTCATAGAACGCCCAGAACGGAGTTCCAGCACCTTTTTTGGATGGAACCTTGTAGGGTAGGCAAGGCGGGTTGTATGATGTGTGTGAGTTCCGGCACCTTTTTTTTTTTTAAGAAAAAAAGCACTATCTATATCTATAATCTATCTGTCTGTCTGTCTGTCTGTCTGTCTGTCTGTCTGTCTGTCTGTCTGTCTGTCTGTCTGTCTGTCTCTATCTCTATCTCTACCTATGTATCTCTATCTCTATCTCTGTCTATCTATCTATCTATCTATCTATCTATCTATCTATCTATCTATCTATCTATCTATCTATCTATATGTCTATATATCTCTATCTCTATCTATCTATCTATCTATCTATCTATCTCTGTCTGTCTGTCTGTCTGTCTGTCTGTCTGTCTGTCTGTCTGTCTGTCTGTCTGTCTGTCTGTCTGTCTGTCTGTCTGTCTGTCTGTCTGTCTGTCTATCTATCTATCTATCTATCTATCTATCTATCTATCTATCTATCTATCTATCTATCTATCTATCTATCTATCTATCTATCTATCTATCTATCTATCTATGGAAATTTTAGGGTCAATTGTTGTCATAAGTTGAGGACTGCCTGTATCTTCCTCATCCATTGGTGGCAGAAAAGTTGCTGACTTTTTAAATCCACCTCCAAGCCAAATACAGTAAAACATGGTTAAGCACAGATGTATCAGATTATCCTGTGTCATTCCTTTTCCTGCAAAAACAGGGCAAATTGGTCCAAATGAAATCCATCTCCACTTCATAAATTGTTATGGAGGATGCTCTTTCCCCTGTTTTGTTCAAACCCTAATGAGGGTCTCTTTCTAAAAAGCATTTATTCATCAGATACAGTTTGTCCTGTATATAGTTTCAGCGTCGAAGCCCTTGTATTATCCGATGTCATGAATTACAAAAGTCTTTGCGGGCTTGAACAAATGAATGGAATTTCGTGACCCAGATTGTCCCCCCACAAAAGCCCTTAAAGCTCACAATAACAACATTAATTTTAAGTTTATTCAAGCAGTTAAAATGCTGACAAGCACCTCAATTCAAGGAGGAAATGAAACATTTTAAGCTTTTCTATAGCTACATGAGAAATTATAGCTTTGAAATTTGGTGAATAATGACTTTCACCAAATGTCTTTGTTTACATTAAGAGCGGGGGGAAAAATGTCTGGAGTTATTTCTGTGCTATATGCATAATTGCAATTTACAAATATATATATGGGTGATACAGATTCCTTTTCTTTTTAAAAACTCAAGCTTGCTATTGGGTTCCTGAATAGAAATAACACTGATTATATACATCCTGCAAAAAATAAAAATAAAAATAAATCTCTTTCACCATTTCACTGTATTTCATAACCAGATAATCATAAAGCAGATGTCTAATGTCTAAATCTCTACTTCATCTGTTCATTGAGTTGGAAATGGTGGTCTCCTTAGATGAATGAATGATCTAGTATGTTCTCGGATTACTTATCCTGTTTGCAAAAAGGAATAATTGAGTAGATTGGATCTGTAATGAAGTATTTCAGATTCGTTCCATAATTGCTGTTTTCTTAAACATTCCAATTCTTCCAGTTTTACAGGGCTAGAAAAATGACTCTGTCTGTCTATCTCTGTTGCAGATGTTTTATTACTTAAATAAGTAATGATCTATCATCTATCTATCTATCTATCTATCTATCTATCTATCTATCTATCTATCTATCTATCTATCTATCTATCTCTGTTGCAGATATTTCATTACTTAAATGAGTAATTTAAGTAATAAGTTTCATTACTTGGTCTGTCTATCATCTGTCTGTCTATCTATCTGTCTATCTATCTATCTCTTCGCAGATGTTTCATTAATAAAGTAATGAAATAAGTAATGAAATCTCTGCAAGCAAAAAACAAGCTCAAAGAGCATCATAAACTCCATGAGCTACAGATACTTGCTTCTATTGAAACCACATAATTAGTATTATGGAAAGCAAAAATACAAGTTCACATCATGTTCTTCAATTAATTATACCATTTAGAAAGACAGCAGTGCAGGCTACATCCACATGGTCCTTCCATCTAAAAAGGCTACCTTTACTCTGCAATCTGAGTACATTTCAATCTATATATGGAGTACTTCTAAATAGGATGCAAGCAACTAGTTGTATCTAGATTAGAAATCCTAACTTTGTAACTTTGAATAATTGCTATAAACGAATGGTTGAAAACCAAGGATTACCTAGAATGTTGTAGGAAGACAATGTTTCAGGGCTGATTCCAATACAGAATCCTTGGGTGGAACTGCCCTGATATAATGCTACTAACATAGATCTACCAAAGTGGGTATCTGAAAGCTAAGTAATTAAGTGGTTTGTGAATGACTCAGTTGAAGACTACAGTGGACTTTTTTGTTGGAGAAACAGCTGATTTCTGAAATATTTGTTGTACAACTTGATTCTATTTCAGAGATGTGTGTCAAATTGATGGGCAGAGCAATAGGCTGCATGATTTATTTGAATTTTTCCTGGAGCAGACACCTAACAATATTCTACCCGTGGACATTTCTCCCGCATCTTTGTATTATTTTGTAGATTTTTAAAAAACATTTTTTTTAAAAAAAGGGGGGTTGTTAAGAGTAAGAGCCAGGACAGAAAAAAAATTGCTGGAAAAAGTCTTTGCCCGTTGCTAATCCATTCATCTGAGGCATTCCAAATGCAAAGGCTCATCAATGAGATAAAGTAAAGACAGGAAAATCGGAGCAGGCAGAAGACAATTGAGAAGGGGGGAAAAAATGTATGAAAGCTTGTAGGAAAATGATCCAAACTATTCTACCATTTTTAAAATTGTTTTTTTCTCCTTTCTAATTTTTTTTCTTATTTTTTTGTTTGCTTTATCGGATTGCTTTCTTTTTCCCTTTCTTTTTCATGTGTCTTGAGAAGCCCACATTTCCTCAAGATATGATACCAAAATGGTTTGAGTTTGAGTTTGAATTTTATTGTATTTATATCCCGCCCTTCTCCTTGCGGACTCAGGACGGCTAACAGCCTGATAAAACAGATACAAAAATACCAAAGTAACTATAGTTAAAAACATAATTAAAAGAAGATATTGATATTGGCCTATATTAATTAAAAATATTTTAAAACCCAGCTAAAAATTTCCCCTAGGCCAGTCCTGCTAGCTGAAACAGCCATGTCTTAAGGGCGCGGCGGAAGGAAGGGAGATCCGGGATCACCCTGATCTCTGGGGGTAGTTCATTCCATAGGGTCTCGCATTATATGTGCAATCAAGCTACCTTTGTTTTCTCATTGATAAACGGTGGTGCTGGAGTTTGCCAAAAGAAGGCAATCTCCATTCATTTATAAAAGCCCACAAAACTTTCAGTTTCCCCTATCTCAGCATCATGATTCTAACAAACAGAGAACGTGCCTTTTATACATATCTGCTTTTAGGATTATCTTAACTTGAGAAATCTCCAGAGGAGGCAAGGCGAATCAAAATTTAAAACAGGGGAAATCGTTTACCCAGGTAAAATCTATGGAAAGTAAAACTGACAGGAGTTGTAGAAGGGGACCAGTCCTCTTGACACTAAGCTATTCTGTCACATAGCATCAATTGGGCCATTATGTGGCACGAGAGAGCTATAATAAATTGTCAGATTTGCTTCTTAGGCTGAAATGACGGGACGGAAATTTGCTGTGTGTTTCAGGATGGAGGAAAGGAACAGGGGTGGGATATACCCCAAACAGCTGATTTCCGCTCCGGGAAGACTTCACCTTCAACTTCTCTATTGCTGCTTTTAGGTAAATTCCTAAAATGGATCCTTCTTACTGCCTCTTTCGATTTTTTAGTAGAGCGTTAGTTTGCACAGACATCTTTTCAGCTTTTTCTGCTTGTGACATGACATGGTGTTTCGCACAGAGGAACAAGCCATTGCTAAGGATGTGTTGAGGATATGGTTGGGCAAATTCATTCGATCCATTCTATTCTGGCTAGAAAGTATCACATCTCTGGAATGAGTTTTATAGGGAGATTTTGGTGGTTATGATCATCATTATCATCATCGCTGTCATCACAGGTGATACTTGTTGACAGGAGCAAAAATATGATCATGCATTACATGCATTAAAGGGGCTAAAGTAGCAATCCTTCCCCCCCCCCAGACAGGTGTGTTTATAAACATTTTTATGACCCCCACATCTCTATATATACTAATTATGGGGAAGTCAATGTTGTTCATTTGCAGACCAGTTTTATTAATCGTGCAATAGACACAAATTCTAGAGATTTGAAAATTGTTGGGGATGTGCCAGCCAGGCTGGGAGGAGGGATCAAACAAGGACCTAGCTTGGAGTCCTTGCAGAGCCACGAGCAGCATAAGGTTGACCTCCCACAAGGTTCAGGAAGCCTTATATGGTCACTACTAAGGGAAGACAAGCTTTACCTGGGGAGATTCTTGTAACATGGGCATTGGACAATAAAGTTATTGACTTTTGTTATTCAATAGTCAGGTTGCTTGCACCTGACATAAATAGCTATTACCTATTTGGAACAGAATACGTTGGTATTTTTTAAAGATTAAAAATGTCATAAGCTCATGTATTTATGGATGTACATATAAAGTGATTTAGGGTTTTGTTTTGTTTTGTTTTAAAGAGAAAAATTACTTAATTTGCAAAATGGACTTATTTAACATATTGACGTGAATATGTAGGTTGAAAAAGACTTTAGGAAAACCTCCATTGATCTAAGCCATGTGATTATTTCTTCACATTCCAAGTTTAGATCATTTGTTCTTTGGAAAGTAATGGGATGGTGATATTGGCATAGTGTATGGGCCTTTCTATTAGAAAAGTAGACAAAGACCTTGTTGGGAATGTTTGCTTCTTTAGATGACTAGGAATCTCCTGTTTGCGGTAGGTAATGCCAACCACTATGGAGGGAATTTGTCTGTTCTGATTTGGGAAAAGCAGCTCATTCAGTTTCCTTCCCTGTTGGAAGTTTCATCTGTTTCCCTTTTATGTGAAGCTCCTAGAAGCCTGTGATCTATAACTATTATTATAGTCTTTCTTCGCAGTTATAGAAGTGTAATAAGTTGGAAGCAGTACCTTTTCAAAGCTATTAGACCATCAGATTGCAGTCCAAAGCAGTCTACTGTTCGTGCAGATGGTGTAATCCTGGGGAGTCGGGCTTACTTCCCCCTGTAACTCAACTGAAGATGATTAGAATAACTTGGAGGGAGCTGAAAGGCTTCAGACATGCCCTCGTTGTTCAAGTGATCCAGGGGGGGAGAAAAAAATGTTTCGTCCTTTTGAGTTTGTGAAATACTGATTGGAATCAGTATTCGAGTAAGGTCTGAATCGCTTATAATTGGCAGTACTTTTAATACTAGTTGCTGTTTAAAAAGTGCTATCTGAGGGGTCCTTGATGGTCTCTGAGCTTGGTAGTTTTCTTGCAGATGTTTCATTACACAAATTGGATAGCATCCTCAGTGCTAGTTACCTAGTTTGGGTAATGAAACTTCTGCAAGAAAAAAAGCCCCGGAGAGCCCCAAGGACCCCCCGTGGTGGTTTCTGATTTGGATCAAGGGGCTCCTGTCAGAACAGAAGGTTAAATTGGGTAGGTCTGTGTTCTCTTACAATATAATTTGACTGGTGTTATTATCCCTTCAAGATCAAGAAGAAAACTAAAGGTATGGATATTGAGATAATCCCAGGGCCAAACCATTTGCTTGACGATGATTATATAAGCTGTAGTTGATCATATATTTGTTTTTTTAAAAAATCATGGTAAGCAATGGAAATGATTCAAGGCCCTCATTCCAGTTTCTTTTTTTCTTTTTTATTAAAAGTTTTATAACATTTACAAAATAAACCCCCTTCCCCACCCCCCAAAACCCCCCACCCCCTCCACTTCGCAGAGCTGTTCACAGGGTTACAAATATATTAATCATAATCTAAATAACATTATCCAACTAATTATATAACCAAATCTATAACACACTTTAACTCCCTTTTAAAATAAATTTAGATACCGTAATTTAAAATTAAACACAATAATAAACAAATAATCAACTTAATTATTAAACAAAATTACTACTCAAAATAATAATAATATCAATATAGTAAAATATAATAAAAAATATAAAAAATATAATAAAATATTCACAATAACAATACTGTAAAATTTACTCAAACACCAAATGATTCAAGGCCCTCATTCCAGTTTCTTGAAAGCTGTTATAACCCGCTGAAGTCTTCAGACTACATCCTAAGATTCAAACCCACATTTATGACGACAAATTGATTTTTCAAAGTATAAATGAATTGATTTTTATTTTATTTTTTTGCAAAATCAACCTGGAACGTTCGCAACTAAACTGATGCAGTAATGAATGGGTGGATCAATGTTTGCAAATATCCCCACTGCCCTGAAAGAGGATTGCAAAGCCAGCATCTGTTTTCAGAAGAACATGGAAAAACGAACGTTCAACTTACGAGAAATTAAATGCTGTAAAGTTGCTAGTGAATCTGACCGCAGAAATATCAGCATTTCCTCTATTCACACATGAAGATGATGTTGTTTTTGCCAATTGAATAATAATCCAGAAAGCACCGTGGACTTTTTAATTTAGGTGACTTATTTCACAAACAATAGGCACAACAGAAAAGACCGTGCGCTTGAACTCATCCATCTGATATTTCATAGTAACATTCAGGACAAATCCTACTAAAATGCAGGGGAAAAAAAAAAACATTTTGGACATTGTGTTATATGTTAATCAATCTATGAATGGGAAGAAATTGAGTATTCACTTTAGGATTCAAATACAATGAGCCTGGTCTTGTGTACCGTTGTACGTGTGTGTCTCTCTGTAGAATGTCTTAGAAAAATCTGTCCTTGCAGTCATTTCTATGGGCAAATATGTTGTTATTTGTTCAGCATATTCCCCCCAGGTTTCAGTTAGTTGTTTGTTTGGTTCTCCTTTTTCTTTCCTGAGTCATTCCAGTTGTTTTCAAAAGAGAATGGGAGGCTCTAGGTAGGAAACCTCTACTTGTCAGTGATGGCAAAGTTAAATTACTGGAAGATTTCTTGCTTTTTCTCTTTCTTTAAAGTTCCTGTTGTGTAACTGGGGGCCATTCCTATCAAACAGAAGGAAAAGAATAAGACAGAAAACAGTATGTAACAAACAAGAACATTTCTTGAAAAGTCTTAGCTGTAGGGCTGTCATGTTCTTCCATATTGATTTTTTTCCCCCCTAAATGCCATTGGCACATTTCCCATCATTTAAAGAAACTGTTCCCAAGCAGCAATGTAAATTTTTACTTCATCATCATAAAGACATTTAGTTTTCTCGAAAAGAAGACACACTGGGACAAACAACTAAGTGTTTGCAGGTCTTATTTAACCTGCTGATTAATCCTTCAAGTATTATAGTCAACTCTATCTTTTGCTCTGTTTTCCTCTAAGCCAGACCTTGGCTGAGATATAGCTGGCCTTTTGTCTGTCCCTATTCGGCCTGCATAGATTGCTTTTCTTTTGAAAGTGACTGCTAATTTTTAGGCATGTGCATCTTCACAGCCCTATTGGCTCAGCCGTCCACCATAGTCCCAGTTTCTCATGCTGCCCCTTGGAAAAAATAATTTCCTTCGCCCCCCCCCCCTCCCTGCTCTAACCAATCAGTATAACATGCATGCAGTTATGGCTGCCTCAATTATGGAAAAAGTTTGGTAAGCATTAAATTAATATTAAAATGGATAAAAACTTAATACGTAGTAGAGACGGAGAAGGTGAGATCTTGAACTAGTTTACTAACCACTTGCAGAGTAGGATGCCAGTTGGCCAAGCAGGTTTTCAGGCTGTTTTGGAAGGCCAAGAGGGTGGAGGCAGATGTTACCTCGGGGGGGGCATGATGATCCAGCGGGTGGGAGCCATAGCAGAAAAGGGTCTTATCCTGAACTCTGCCAGCCATAATTCCTTGGTCGACAGGATCCATAGCATGCCCTTCTGCTAGAGTGAGTAGGGTTGGCCAATCTCATTAGGGTGAGACGGTATCTCAAGTAACTTGGACCCATGCCATAAAGGGCTTTCAAAGTGATAACCAAGACCTTAAATTGGACCCAGAAGCAAACTAACAGTTTTAGTAGTACCCTACTCATCAATGTAATTCCACAGTAGAAGGGAATCAAATAAACACTTATAACTATGTATACATAGTTTTTACTTTCTGAACCCTAATTTCCCCCACTCTTGGGTTTTAAAACAAACTGGGGAAAAAAAAAAACTAAATGCAGAAGGTTGAGTCATTCACGAAGCGGACTGCAGCCTTCATCTTGAGTTCTATTAGATGTTTCAAAGCAGGAGAGAATAATATATATCCGCTGAAGCAAACATTTGGCTAGAAGATACAGGATAGTTTTAAGCCAATGCCTTTATGGCCAATTCAATACCTACACCTCCAGCAATTTCCACCCTATAATAACAAGAGCACAGGCTTCTTGTTCTACTTTTGTGATTAGAAGTCTAAGCTTTGGAAAGGGAGTAAAATGAGAGAGAGAGAGAAAAAAAGGCAGATTAATCTCTTTTGGGCTGTGTAAACATAATTCTGCATATTGAATTGAGGGGACTGCTTAATCCCTTCCAATCATGTTTCTTCCAATTAACTCACAAGCTTTAAATACTTTCCCTCGCAGACAGCTGAAGAAGCCTGGGCATGTGTGCAGAAAAGAGGGGGAGGGGGGGCTAATCCTGAATTAAAGTCCTTTCTATTGGCATGAAGAAGAGCCACACAACAGAAGTCCTGAAGTGGAGGCATGTGGAAAACAAAATTTGAACAACAAGGAGTGGGAGGAGATTTTGAAGCAATCCCAAGTGCTTGAAACAGGGATGGGGGGGAGAGAGAGAAGAGCTGGGCGGAGAAGAAAGGAAAACTAAATTAGCATTAAAAAAATTAACTTGATTAGAGTTGAGAGTTTGCTGTCGGCATCCACTCACTGATAAGCAGACTGTGGCACAGAAGTGCTTTTTTTAAAAAAAAGGTTTTTGTTTTGGGAAAATATTACAGTAATTGAGTTGTGCTTTCCCCCGGACACCTTTGGTTTTATCCGTTCATTTAGTCAGTGCTTTTTTTGTTAAAAAAAAAGGTGCCGGAACTCACACACGTCATACAACCTGCCTTGCGTACCCTACAAGGTTCCATCCCCAAAAGGTGCCGGAACTCCGTTCTGGGCGTTCTATGAGAAAAAAAAGCCCTGCGTTTAATACAAATATTTGTGAGTCAGCGAGATAATCATGCAAAGCATGGTAATGGCAATTTACTTGACGGTATACATATATGTGTGTGCATGTAGATGTCTACTTGGGGCTGAACAGACAACGGGTCATTATTAGTCATTATGCTTTAAAGCTCACTGGCAACTGCCATAACCAGAGGGGAGTGGGCACTTGGGAGGGGAAAAAACAGTTTTCTATCACTCTCCTTGCAGATCTCTTCTTCATGTGGGCAAACTGCTAATTGGATCATTTTCTATCTCCCGTAAGAACTTTTCTGTCCTTTATCTTGATGGTCCTCCTGTCCTTCAAAAGTGCTTCTCTTCTCTTCTCTTCTCTTCTCTTCTCTTCTCTTCTCTTCTCTTCTCTTCTCTTCTCTTCTCTTCTCTTCTCTTCTCTTCTCTTCTCTTCTCTTCTCTCTCTTCTCTTCTCTTTTCTCTTCCCTCCTGTGGTTTTAAACTCCATCCTTGTGCCCTCAAAACCATTAACCTCAAGTCCCACCCTTAAAACATGCAAGCTTCCAGAAAATATGAATTAGACTTTTTGAATTAGACATTTTGTAATTTGTATGTGAGTGACTTTTAATTGAGTTCCTTAAGTGTTAAAGTTTAATGAACTAAAACTGAACGCTGAAAGTGTGTCCTTCATGGCCCCCCTGAACAGTTAACCTTGTTACCCTGTTGATGAACTCTTCTTCCATTCCACATTCCTTTTCTGAGCTGTAACCTGACTCTCATTCTTAACCTCATTATTTTGGAGAGCGATGGTCTTTGTTTCAAAGTGTTAAATGTTCATGTTAAATCTAGTTTTTCCCTACAGACCCACTATCTCTCTCCGGGAGGCTGTGTTGATAGACAGGCACCAGATTTCTTTTGATAATGTTTTTGGCATATGCATGCAGGAAACTATTATGCTAGAATATAAATACAGAGGCATTATCCAGAAGAGATCTACCGTGCATTAAAATCCTCACAGTATTTCCATTTCAGTGTTTCATTTTGCTCTAAAGAACATCAAAAAATATTTTGTTTTCTAATTTTGGCTTAAAATGTAGGAATATGTAACACGTGTGTGTGTGTGTGTGTGTCTGTGTATTGCTTTTGCTTTTAAGAGAAGGTTGAGGAACACTAAATAATCTAGCATTACTAGACTGTACGATACTGTTGAAAGAAAAATCTTCATCAGGGTCCAGTCCAAGCTGGGAATTTTAAAAAATGGAGACTGCTTTAGAAAGAAGGTTGTAGTTTATTGAAGAGGAAAGCCGGACAGAAAGATGACTGTGGGAAAGCTGACCACATGTTGCCCCCAGAAACCAGACTAATCATGATTTAATCATTGCTTTTGAGCCTTGGTGAGACAGGTAATCAGAAAAAGGTTGCCATTGCTTCCTCTCTTATGCATGCATGCTAAATCTATCCAGTTCAACTCTTTGTCAAGTGATAGCATGCGCTAATGGGAATGAATCCAGTCAAGGACATGCTTTATAATCCAAATCTAACCACCGTCACTGTCTCTTCTAAGCTCTGTGACTACTTTGATTCTTCCATCTAAGTCTTCCCTCAACCGATGCATGAAATTCCTACGCCATCACCCCTTTGTACAGATATTCCCATAACTTGTGCGCTGCCTACTTAGATCCAGCCTGCTGCCTGCTTTCTGGATTTCCCTTGTTTATGCTATCAGCCTGCCAGCCCCGATAGTTTGCAAAACAAAGAGACAATGTCTCTGTGTTGGTGTTGAGAGCCAAGAAAAGTTACTGCAATTAAAGTTAAAAGCTGCAAAAAGCTGGTGTGCTTGGATTCTCATTAAACTGTTTGCTTTGTCCTAGTTGGCAAACAAAAAGAGATAATTAAATTGTGTTTGCAACAATTAGAGTTTAACAATGTGCTGCTATTGCTTAGGCAAAAAAGGAAGGACTTCCTCTGCTGGAAACTTTTGAAACTTCATATAAAAAGTGGAATACTCTTTAGCTGTGAACATATGTATGTCGGCTCAGGATGATAAATGCTTGTGGTCAAGATATCTCTCTCCGGCTGTCTGCCGGGAAAGTCCCAACGCTGGGGATTTCTGCTGAGCAAGAGGGATTTTAGTGTGCAGCCAAAATTTCCTTTGGCAGTAGCAATCTCCTTCCTAGCACTAAGATGGATTCTTCTCTTTAGCATCCCTCCTTTGCTTGACAGACCCAAATCATGTGTCTCGCTACTAATTCATGCATTTATTTTTAGAGTGCTAAAATCTTCACAATAATTTTTGGGAAATGACCTCCACATTAATAAATGGGGGGGAGGGGATAATCTTTTTTTTTTTTAAAGTTTATTATGGCAAAGCGTAGTGCTGTCTTCTTTATTTGAACCATTGCAAAGGCACAGAATTCTTGAAAGAACTTCAATGTTGGCCCTTCACACTGTTTTCTGCACTCTGAAAATCATATACATGTACATATACATACATACACACAAAAAAAATCCACATATATTACACCACTCTAGGAATTACTGAGAAATTTAGTTCTTTGTGAAAAAAATTCACACTGGCCTAAGGTGTGTGTGTGTGTGTATGTGTATGTATAGATGTATATAATATATATATATATGTTGTGTGTGTGTGTGTGTGTGTGTGTGTGTGTATCAGTATACATCAGTATATATTGGGAAAATGTTCATTTTTAGAGAAAATACATTTTAAGCTTAGGATCTAAATATGTATTTAACTGCAGGCTGCGTGCATAGATCAGGTTAATGCAGAAAGGGGATGAATAGGCTTACAAGTGGAAAAGGACAGAGAAACAAATTTTCCTGATACTGGTTAAAAAACAACAATTTCTCACTCACTTGTCTTCACATTTTTGTTTATGAACATTTTGCTTGTGAATGTTTGCAAACATTCGTAAATGTTTCACTGAAGTGTATAGATCAGTGACAGAAATATCCAGCTTTTCTTCAGTTTTCAGTGGAATAGCACCTAGACTTATATACCGGTTCACGGTGCTTTACAGCCCTCTCTAAGCAGTTTACAGAGTCAGGATACTGAACCCAACAATCTGGGTCCTCATTTTACTGACCTTGGAAGAATTGAAAGCTGAGTCAACCTGGAGCCTGTCAGGGATCGAACTGCTTGCAGTGAGCAGAGTCAGCCTGCGATACTGCATCCTAACCACTGTGCCACTGCAACTGATACTTTTCTAGTAGCAAAGATACATGAATACAACTTCACAGAAATATATCCTTTTGCTTGACTCCTACAAATGGTTAATCCCCACACCAAAAGTCACTTGGTGTCTATCCCATATGATGTAGGTGTTTATTAATTTATTTATTTATCGATAATTTCTTTTTTGTTTTTTAACACTTTTTATTTTATTCAAAAAAGGAGAAAATAGAAAAGTCCCCAAAAAATAAAAAAAAACACAAAAAGCACAAAGCAAACATGGCATTGAAAAAAAAGGTGCATTAAAAAAAGGAAAAAAAGAAAAACCCACATATGTACATTTATTATCCCCCCCCCAGTTGAATATTGATTAATACAGTACTACAGTATTGGTTTTCTAACCCTTGCGAAAAGGCTAAGAAAAAAAAATTAAACTGCTAAACTCTGTGCACATTTTTGACTTGTCCTCCTTATGCTATATTGATGACAAAATAGTTAAAAGGGAGAACAATAGAAAAGACAAGGTTAAAAATTTCAAAACCCTCCGTTAACATAATGACGTTGATATAATTTCAATGTCATTTCCTGATCTGTAAATAGAAACAAGAAAGTTACTGTTAAACATTACAGAACATGTAGCAAGAAGGCCCATGGCTCTCAATCCATTCCGTTCCCCACCCCACATGTTATTTTTAAGAATTTTAGTATTTCAAAATGTCATGCTCCATAAATACAACTCTAGCCTTCAAGAAGAGATGTATCAATAAGTACTCAACATTTACACAGGGTGTGCCTATTGGGAGTTCCAAGCTAGATTCCTGTGGAGCATGCTCCCTAACACAGGGGTCCCCAAACTTGGCAACTTTAAGACTTGTGAACTTCACACTCCCAGAATTCTGGGAATTGCAGTCCACAGGTCTTAAAGTTGCCACGGTTGGGGACCTCTGCCCTAACAGATCTTCCAGCAAATATAACATAACAACATTTTCGTTTCCAGGTGGCTTTTTTTTTCAGTTTCCAATCAGAGATTTGAGATAACATAATTCACAGGTTTGCCACAAAAATAGAACATCTCCTGACAGCTGTCACCATCACCTGGCAGGGTGCAGGAAAGTGTGAAGCGCATAGCATTTCATGCCAAAATCATGCTTGTTTAACAGAGTTTTTAGGTAGCTGCAGTGTCTCCTTGACAGCTGCAACGAGATTAGATCTTTTGGCAGGTTGGCAAGCGGCTGTGACAAAAGCAGCAGTGAAGTCAAACACAAGTAGACCTCGACTTACGAGTGTAACGGAGCCTGGACTTTCTGACCGTGAGTCGTGACGGTTGTAAATGGAGGCACCCATGCGACTGGGCCTGATTTTATAACTTTGTTTGCAGTGGTCTGGTCGTTAAGCAAACGCCACCATAGCTATGCAAATACCACAGCTGTCAAGTCAATCAATGTATTTCTATTGGCTTTAGTTTGGGCAGAAACTGGCCAAAAACCGGCTAACAAAAAAGACTGCAAAATTGCAGTCATGTGACTGGGGAATGCTGCAATCATCTAGTTGCCAAGTGTCTGAAATATGGCCAGGTGATTGCAGGGTATGTATGTATGTAGCCATCAAAACTCTGGAACTGGGTCATAAGTAGCTTTTTGGGGGGTGGGAGGGCATCATAACTTCAAACAGTTGATAAGGGACCAGTTGTAAGTCAAGGACTACCTAAAGCCAGTTTAAGTCTTGATGGTGAGTCTGATTGCCTGGAGATAGAATTATCCATCCATCTAACACTGGCAATACACCATGTATTACCAAAGCTGGGAACTTACAGAAAAATGAATGGACTGGGAGAATGCTAATCTCACCACACGTGGTCACTATTGCATAGAATATGATGAACTATATGGAAATTGTTTTTCTATACCATCTAAGCTGAGAGAGATTCTTCAGGCT
Source organism: Protobothrops mucrosquamatus (assembly GCF_001527695.2). NCBI lineage: Eukaryota > Metazoa > Chordata > Lepidosauria > Squamata > Viperidae > Protobothrops > Protobothrops mucrosquamatus. Next base: position 22,672 of record NW_015390597.1, on the reverse strand, counting down.
CTAGATCAGGAAGTAGAGGAAATGAAGGCTGATCAACTGAAGATGGATCAGACAGTAGAGAACATGAAGGCTGATCAACTGAAGATGGATCAGGTAGTAGAGAGGATGAAGGCTGACCAACTGAAGATAGATCAGGCAGTAGAGAAGATGAAGATACATCTTCTGAAGATAGATCAGGCAGTAGAGAGGATGAAGACTAATCTTCTGTAGATAGTTCAGGCAGAGAGGAGGATAAAGGCTGATCAGGTGAAGATAGTTCAGGTAACTGAGAGGATGAAGGCTAGGTCACCTGAAAAGATGGATGGATTGTAATGATACAAAACTGCCCAAAAAACAATAGTCGTATAATTGTAAGTCGATTACCAGTAGCCTTTGTCAAATGATCTCACAAGTCAACCACTTTGTCGCTCTGTGAGTGAGATGGTTGGATTAATATATAAATCAAAATGAATAAACTCAAGTCTTTTTCATCCCAAAGGGCAAAACATCCCCGAAGTTAGTTAGCCTTTTACGTGAATCTATGTAATTTCCATTCTTAAGCACCGAAAGAGAAGGAAAGCCGTTAAGAAGATAAACTAATTTCTACTTCCTCCAATTCGACTTCATTTGTTGTCCCTCATGTTAATGTCACACATCTTCAAAGAAATTACATGGATGGTAGTAAAAGGTCAGGTCAAGCAAATGACCTTTTCTGCCTTGTCGTGTTTATACCACAGTTATAATTAGTGGGACTCGTTCACGCTCTTCATTCTGAGCACTTGATCACACAAAATGTGTGCTTCTGCTGGCACTGCCGATTTGTGCAAAGCAAAATGAGTGGCAAAGGAGTTCAGTTTCCAAGCTGGCCATTGAAGATTTTTGTGGTTTTAATGCTCTGCTTTTCAGTGTGCTTTGCATGGAATGTTTAACTTGGATGTTAAATAATATTTATGTATTCCCACATGCTCGGCCACATTTGCCAACACCTGCAGCCACTCTTTTCTACATAATTATCTCAATGTTTGCTTTTGAGTGGAACATAAGATGCCATACACTTAAGAGCATCTGCTGTGCCGTGTAAGATCACCTAGAGGTATGGTCCCATATTGCTACTTGTGGACTCCATTCACATCCCCCTTACTCGTCTGTTTTCCTGAAAGAAGCTCTTGGTGTAACTCTCAAGGCATTGGAGAGTCATTATCCTTAGCCACCAGAATTTTACACAAGAAATAAGAATGTATATTTCCCAATTTATTCTTGACTCAGCTTACCTTTTGACCAATCTTTTCCTATTGTTTTTACTACGCAAACTAGTAGGAAAGTTCTTCTTGAAGTGTATCACTTTCTTTATTCATGTCAGAATCACAGACGCATAACATTCAACACTGAGCAAGTAAAATTAGTATAAAGTTGTGGAAATATAGCACATGTAAAAAGTATGTAAAATAAATAGGATTAAAACTAGATGTCATTCCTCCAGTATTGGGCCACCTCAACAGCATTTTCTCTCACCAGCATGAGGTCTTCCTCCATACATGTACATACGGTACATTGTATGCACCGTAAGCATATGTGAGATAGACTGTTCTTCTCCACATCCACACAAATTATGTGTCAGCTGTTACCTTATGCTTGCTTGTGCTTCACTGCTATGCAGTGACAGACTGCCATGAACTATGAAGGGGGGAATGCTTGGGGGAAATGAAAGTAAGTACTGTATCTCCTCGAGATGTCGCTTCAAGGTCACCCAGTTGGAAGAAACAGAGAGAGCTTCATACCAAACTGCACTTGGGCTGACTATTATGAAAACATTTTGCCTGAACCTGATTGGTGATACTGAGGTGGGCAAATGAGAGTTAGTTAAGGGATGGAAAAGTAGAATTTAAGGATTTTGGTGTGTGATTCTCACTTCTGACTTTGCACTATTGCAATACACTCAATCTCTAATAAACTATACCTTTCTCAACAAAGGGAGCCAAGGATCATTTCTATTTAGAGATTTAAGTTGTGTCAGTATCTTCTATAGGGAAACCCCATTTTCTTAACTTGTCCTTTGATCTTACTACCCCTGCATGCACAGTATCACTGGAAAAATGCTTCAGGTTCGCCCAGGGGGTGTGAATGTCAACGCTGCAAATACTGTATATTCTTGCTTTGACAATATGCAGAACTGTCTGGTATTTATATAGTTAAACCAGCAACTGGGAAAGAGGGAGGAGCATAAGGATAGCCCGGGAGAAAGAAACCGGAAGTAAATCACATCTTCCAAGTTGATTGGAAGATGTGAACCATGACCCCAAAATAAGGGAGTGGGAAATGC
>NW_015390597.1:11946-19995 GCF_001527695.2 Protobothrops mucrosquamatus | reverse complement strand
CCTAGGGAATTTTAGTGGATTTTAAATTGGTTTTAATCAAATTTTTAGTAGAAGCGGCCAAATTTGAATATTTATTTTTAATCATTTTTAAATTTTGTATTGTTTTGTATCATTGTTTTAAACTGGCTGTAAGCCGCCCTGAGTCCTCCGGGAGAAGGGCGGGGTATAAATTTAATAAAATGAAAATGAAATGAAAATGTTTGTTTGTTTGTTTTTATTATGCTGAATTGCCCAGACAGAAATAATTAGCTCTCTTGGCGAATGAAAGTTCATAACAGGATCTGAAGTATTTAACTCTGAAGGCAGCACTGAACCGTGCTATGAGGATCAGAGATTGGGGGGGGGAGAGATCAGAAAAATAGACGAACATTCCCAATATTGCAGGCTATATTTTTTTAACCGTATTGATTATGAACGCTACCGCACATTCCTCTTTTTGCTTATTTATTTCTACTTGGTTCTGCTTGCATACAGAGAGGAAAACAAGATTGACCAAGCAAGATCTGAGCAGGGTTTTTCTCATATATAATTCTTCAGTGTATTGTCAGTGTTCAAACTATTTTCCATCAATCTACACAGCAGTATACCATCAGCCCAAGGAAGACACAGGAAAGAAAACTTCTCTACATGCTCAAAGAGCTTGGTCATTCACTTCCCCCCTCCATTTCCAAAATGTTAACTGGATTGGGGTGGGATACATATCCAGAGCTGGAAAAGGTGAGAGATTCAGCTCTGCAAAAACTGTGAACTCTTTTGATCAAAAAAGCATTGAACTCCTTTGATTTATGACCAGCTAATCAAGTACTTAGGAGGCGAGGACTTGGCAGCACAAGGAACCCAAAACCAGTGACTTAATAAGTGGCCATTAACACACCAATCAAGAATTAAAAGGCCACACACAGCCAGGCCACCATATTAATACCACACACAGAACAGCACAAAGCACAATAGTAGTAACTGTGAGAGGGATCTTGGAGTCCTAGTGGACAATCACTTAAATATGAGCCAGCAGTGTGCTGCAGCTGCCAAAAAAGCCAACACAGTGCTAGGCTGCATTAACAGAGGAATAGAATCAAGATCACGTGAAGTATTAATACCACTTTACAATGCCTTAGTAAGGCCACACTTGGAATACGGCATCCAGTTTTGGTCACCACGATGTAAAAAGGATGTTGAGACTCTACAAAGAGTACAGAGAAGAGCAACAAAGATGATTAGGGGACTGGAGGCTAAAACATATAAGGAACGGTTGCTGGAATTGGGTATGTCTAGTTTAACAAAGAGAAGGACGAGGGGGGACATGATAGCAGTGTTCCAATATCTCAGGGGTTGCCCCAAAGAAGAGGGAGTCAAGCTATTTTCCAAAGCGCCTGAAGGCAGGACAAGGAGCAACGGGTGGAAGCTAGCCAAAGAGAGAAGCAACCTAGAACTAAGGAGAAACTTCCTGATAGAACAATTAACCAGTGGAACAACCTGCCTCCAGAAGCGGTGAATGCACCAACACTGGAAGTTTTTAAGAAGAAACTGGACAGCAATTTGTCCAAAATGGTATAGGGTTTCCTGCCTGAGCAGGGGGTTGGACTAGATGACCTCCAAGGTCCCTTCCAACTTTATCATTATCAGGATTATCACATACTCTGCTAGAGAGGATGGGCTCCAGCATGTGTCCGAAAGCTTGGAAGACTAACTGTCTGGTCCCAGATTGGATCCTGAAACATTTCTTGGGACAATTATATTCGCCTTTATTCCTTTGATCAAACCATAACTCCAGATGATGAAAAATCTAGGAAATTTCTACCTGGATATGAAAGGGATTGTTTCAAAGTCCCAACATAACAAGAACAGAAGTCAATATTGATTTAGCTGGGGATGAAAGATAAATTGACAGATTTTCCAAGATGATGAGCGCAGATGGGTTTTCCTCCGTTTCCTGCCTTTTTGTTTAGTTTGGTTTTGGTTTTTTTTAAGAAAAAAGCCAGGAAGCATTTCTTTGCTTCTAGGTGGCAGCTTTATGCCAAGATGTCTTTGAGTCATGGGTTTCCAGCAATGAATTCACATTTCTTTCATTGCTCCGAGTGATAGCCGAGGAGCTGAACACAGCTGTGACTCTCTGCATTCAAGTGATAATCACTGCCCGTTGCCACTCGTTTTGAATGAAGAGATCACTGAAGGTTAATTTTATTGCCCTGTTATTTATTGGCGCTCATACATTTTGATGAAGGGCAATAGTCATTCCATGCCGGCAATAAATTTGTAATTGATCAATGGAATGAATCAATCTCATTTGGCATGGCCTAAACACTACAATCCAATGGGGCAGGATCAAGAGGAATAAATTGCATCCAGGCAGAAACAGAAATTAATTTAAAAGGTTTTGTTGTTTGTAAGCCTAAAGCTGACAATCGTTCCTGTGATTTCTCTGGTTCTTATTATGATTTATGGCTTAGTGGATATCTTTTATTCCACTGTTTTGCATCTGTAAATTAAATACTGTGCAACCGTTCTCGTTCTCTCTCTCTCTCTCTCTCTCTCTCTCTCTCTCTTTCTCTCTCTCTCTCTCTCTCTCTCTCTCTCTCCCCCAGCCCCTGGTGTGGACCCTGCTTTTCATTTTTTTTCTTTTTTTCTTTTTTTGATGAAATACACAATGAGTTTCCCCACCAAAAAAAGAGTTATTTCCAAAGCCAACAACTGATTAGATTCCCCAGCAGTTTTTCGTTTGTTTTCTTTTTGGAACCGACTATTGCATTAGCTGCTGTTCTAATGATCAAGGAAGTGATCTTCTGGAACGGAGTGTTTTCTCTTTCATGGTTTATTAGGAATATTTTTATACTCCCTTGTCTGCTAAAAGTCATCAAGGCAGTTCATAAATCTAAAGTAAAATGATGTAAAACTTTTTTAAAAAATAAATAAATCAATAAACCCATTAGGATATTAAAACAATAAAACCTGGAAAAAAATATGTAAACGATCCATTTCATGAGTCTTGAAATTGAAGAGCCAAAGAACAGGAATGTGATTATAATTCTGGATTGAAAAACAACAATTTAGAAACCATACCCTAACCCAGACATGTCAAACATGCGACGTCACGTGACGTCGCATGACGTATCGCCACTGTTTTGCCATTGCTGCGTCACGTGTCCGGCCCACAGGCCGGCACTTTGACACCCCTGATGGACAACCTACTTTTACAATCTCAGAGATAACTGGTTCAACAAAAGGATAGTGAAAATATTCAAAAGATAAGCAGCTAAACTTTATGAAGAAAGATTGAAAGAGCTGGCTACGTTTAGTCTTCGGAAGACCTGAAAAGATGTCGGAAAAAGAGCAAGACCTGTATTGCATTGTTCTTAAATCCAGGATATGAAATAATTTATACAAAGCAAATTCTAACACAATGTTAGAATAGGGAGAAACTGTCCATCGGGGGAGGTCCTTGAACCTAAACTAAGCAGGAAGATTGCCTTAAAAGGCCTTTTCCAAAGGTATGATTCTAGGAGACTCTATGTGGAATTTAAGTACAAACCATTTGATGTTAAAGAGATATGAAAGGCAGTACAATAGGCATGCATCAGATTTGAAATTTTGTGTTATCACACTGCAATTTTCCATTAAAAAAATAAGTTTGCTCTCTCTGGCATATTCAAAGGGCTGATTTTTTTTCATATAAGTAAGATGCTATTTTGGGAAAATATGAACCAATGTGGAATATAATAATAGGAGTAGCAAGAAATAGCAGCTGATATGGGTGGCATATAAGTTGAATTAAACAAAAGATATGGAAAATGTTTCGCTAGTGATGCACAGAAATTGAATAAGAACTCAGTTTTGCTTGGCATTATAGTCACTTGTTAGGTGTAGTGCAATATAATACTTGCAAGAAATAGCTGTACAATCTGTTGAGGAATGGTTTAGAGGTAACTAATTTGTCTCAGGCAATACTCACTATTGGACCTGAGCAATCTGCATGCAAATTAGAACGTTAGCATTCTAGTTACAGGAGATAGAAATGACATCTCAGATACTTTGAGAACTTCTGCTAGATGAATTTGAGGTAGGTCTAATCCAGCAAAAGAATGTGAGCTTTTGATGACATCAATGGGCCTTTGAGTTACATCTTTGAAAGTTTGTGCAAAATTTGATATAGGGGGCCTACCCAGATTTAGGGCAACTGCATGATACTTGCCAAAATGAGCTATTTGTAATTAATTGATTTAATTAGAAACCTTAGATCCATTAGATACATGCAACATCAGCAGGCAAGCTTGTGTCATGAACTCTAATGGATTAATCCTTTTATATTACTTGGTTTAATGGCCACAGCTCAATTCTTATTTACTTTTGACTTTATGAACACCATTATTTGCTTTGCAGGAGTCCCCAAGGAAGAGAGTTTGCTGTGATATACCATTGAAGGCTCTAAAAATGCCAAAATAGCTAAATGAGAAATGATTACTGCTTTTATTTAACTTTAGGTTAAGCACCACCAATGGGATAAAGCCTGCTAAGATAAAGGAATGTCTTGTGTGGTTTCCTGATGCAGCCATTAATAGACCAAATATCACAAAATATAGTTGTGGCTAGAAGGTAAATGTCCTGCAGCAAGCTCCCACAAGCAGCAAGATGGATGACACAGGCCTTGTGCAATTACATCATTTGCATCGTAACATCAAGATTTGTGTGGCATCACATGCCTCTTACTGTAAGTAGGGATAAGAATTCTAGAAAATAAAAATGGGTCTAGTTTTTCCCTGAATAATGTTCAGAAGTTCACTTCAGTTGAATGACTGGAAGTTTGGGGAGTGCTCTCTGAGCTTGCCTGTTTTCTTGCAGACATTTCATTGCCCAAACTAGGTAACATCATCAGTGCTAGTAAGGAGTGCTGTTTGCTTTCCGTTTATATTCTGGTGTCTTGCCTGTGAGAATGGGTGGGGAGTGGGCTTAAGAGATTCTTTGGTTGGGCTGTTTACTGTTGGCTCTTTGGCAGTTTCCTGATTTGGGTATTGTTTACCTGATTGTTGGTCTGAAGTTAACGTTGGAGTTAATCTATGTTGATCTGGGTGCTGATTGTTGATGTGGAGGTGCTTAAGTCTTTTTGTTCCCTTTTGGGCAGCTTGATTGTATGTTTTGCATAATCTAGAGATGTTTTTAATGTCTTTGTGTCTATTGAAACATAATTTGTCAGAGAGCCAGGCTTCTAGAAATTCCCTGGCATTTTGGGACTTGGCCTGGCCTAGGATTGTCACATTTTCCCATTCCCATATCCATTTTGTTGGAATGTGTTGTATAGGTGTTGTCACCCCATAGACAGCCATGCTCTCTGTACTGTACATAGAAGGATGGAAGAGATTAGCTTCTCGGTTCTCTTAGGAAGCTCATACCCAAGGCCAAATTTGAACTGTCTCCTTCTTCTATTTTCCAGTCTCCTAGGGACCAACTATGTAGAAAGGAAAGTTTAAGCTCTGTATCTTTTTGCCCAGCAATACTTCCTAGATATGCGAGCAAGGCTGCTTCCAAGCTGCTTCTGCAAGCTTAAACACCCAACAATGTTTAAATTAAATATTCTAAGTCAGGGAAAGTAAAGGCGGTTGAATGACAGGACACCAGCATGCCATCGCTTTCAATTAGGGATGTCATTTTCATTCTCACCACTTAGATGAGAATTCAGCATGCATGCCCATGGTCCCTCTTCACCAGAGGGTTAGTGGAGTTTCTTCAGCTTCTATCAAGGGCATAATGCTAGCTGTTTACTTCCTGCAGTTATGAGTAAGTAAATTTGAGTTGCAGTAAGTAGGCAAAAGGTAAATATTCCATCAGCTCTGGTGAAGATGCAGGCATCTCCATGGCATCTTCTTAGCGGCAGTACAGAGTTTACCATTACCTTCTTCTGGATCTTTTCTTTCAACTTCCCAATGTACTCCACAGCTTCAGAAGTTCTCAGTTGTCTCCCATTCAATATGCATAATGGTATCATCCGTAGGTGACCTTTTTTTTTTTACAGGTAGCCAAATTCACTCTGGGCGTGGCAGTGGCTGAGGATTTGAAATCATAGTTACTATAACTTATTTCCAATATTTTCCTTCAACTCTCTATTGCATCTCTGCATTTGAAAGATTCCTTATCTTTTTCCTAGCTTGACCACCATCTACACCTAGTTTTTGCCTTTGCTCTTCTTACCAAGTCATCTATATTTTTACTTGGGGGCCACATTTCTTTAATTTCTCTTGGTCTAGAAAACTTGGCTTTAGCATAGAACTTAGACATACCAGGATAAAATTCCACACCTTATCGGACTGGGTATTACTTAGCCTGTCCTACAACTATTCAAATAAGGAACGAGATACACACAGACACATGTATGCTGACTAAAGCTTCAGTGAATTCTTAGATATTCTGAGATAAAGTAGAGGATACATTTTTTTTCCTAGAAGTTTCCTTTGAAGCATTGGTATGACAAAAGTTAAATGAATTTGTAGAAAAGATGAAAGTCAAATAGCACAGGAATAAAATATGGAGGCAGCATTTGCAATATACTGATGGCTGCTTCTGATCTTGCAGCTTTGTTTCATCTACAAGCAATCGCATTGATTTCATAAATTTGGAACACTACAGTTATTTCAACTTTATTGGGAAACTTCAGCTTTTTCAAGTTAAATCTTCAGTAATGAGCCTTTTGCATGTCATCTATCCTTCACCCACCCTTTTTTTGGTTAGAATAGGCCACCTAAAAGCTAAACATGAATAAGTTGAAAATGGCCTAATACACACATAAGGAGATTAATTTTTATGTATAAAGAAGCGTAATCAGTACATATACAAGGGCAAATATTTTGGTATATTAGAGATAAATGAAAGTGTAGGTGAAGAGGTTTGGAATTTGTTCTGTTTGTTTATGTATTGATTGTTGGAACTAATACATCATGAACTTTTATCATGTATGGAGCTTTTAAAATTGGCTATGGTGCAGAAATTACAAGCTGCATTGCAACTTTTAGACAAGTGTGTTCCAATTCACTGAGAGAATTCTGGAACTAGTTAAGGGCAAATTGAAATGCAAACATTTTCTCTGCCATTCTAAGGTGTGAATCCTTTAGTTAGCATTAAGTTGTAAGAATATCCTCCTTATTTGGATCTGTCAGTTTGTATATGGTTTAACCATAAAACAGATGGGTTTGTTTCAGATTTTCTTTTACTTAGAATGACCAGCCTCTTCCTTGCTTCTGTCAGCTTCTTTTCCTGGTAAATTTGTTGCTAGTCATCTTTCATAAGAAAGTTCTACAAGGGTTCTACAATTAAAAGTTTTCCCTATTGAATTTTTACTTTGTTTAAGGAATGGTGAGTGGGTGGGATCTTTATCCGTGCTATTCTATAGGTAACAAGAGGAACAGACTTTTTGTTGCATATACAAATTAGAGTGGATTGTCTTCAAAATTTCACGGAAATGTGGTTCCATCATTCCATATCAACTGAGCTTCTGCCTTTCTATCTTATTCCTGGATTGTTTGTATACTTAGTTTGAATCTTAGTGATGGCTTTGAGCTGGTTTTAGAATGCCCTGTTTCACGTGTTTCTCTCTTTCTAACACTTTTCCATATTTCTGAGTCTGAAAGACGCCTGGGGATGGAGTTGTGTGATTATCTATTTCTGAGAGAGAGAGAGAGAGAGAGAGAGAGAGAGAGAGAGAGAGAGAGAGAGAGAGAGAGAGAGAGAAAACAAAAAATAGAAAGAGAGAGAGAGAGAGAAAAAACAAAAAAGAAAGAGAGAAAGAGAGAGAGAGAGAGAGAACAAAAAAGAAAGAAAGAGAGAAAAAACAAAAAAGAAAGAGAGAAAGAGAGAGAGAGAGAACAAAAAAGAAAGAGAGAGAGAAAACAAAAGGAAAGAGAGAGAGAGAGAACAAAAAAGAAAGAAAGAGAGAGAGAGAGAAAACAAAAAATAGAGAGAGAAAACAAAAAAGAGAGAAAGAGAGAGAGAGAGAACAAAAAAGAAAGAGAGAAAGAGAGAGAGAGAACAAAAAAGAAAGAAAGAGAGAGAAAAAACAAAAAAGAGAGA